>NC_056750.1:499300190-499365190 GCF_019279795.1 Protopterus annectens
GTTCCACGCTTTTACGGACTTTGCATATGATTTGTGCTACATGTTTGTCAAACTTTGTTTTGGTCAAGTATTACACCAAGAAGTTTAGCTTGTGATACTTGGAAGATTTTGGTGTTATTGGCAGAAGTAATAGAGAAAAGTGCAGAAGAGTTGATAGTTTTGGTATGGTGGAAAAGCAATACGTTGAGTCTTTTTGGGATTAAGTATTAGTTGTCAGTTTTTCAACCAGTTTTCAATATTGGGGGACACTTGGGTTTTAGTCTGGAGTGTTTGAAGTGTGGGGGCTGAGCAGATCAGTGTAGTATCTGCATATTGGACTATTGTAGCTTGCTGGGTGGCAGTGTGGAGGGTGTTGTTAAAGATATAAACTCATTATGCCGAGTACTCCTCCAGGTGTCTTCTGCAGTTAACTCCTACTGCTCCTCTAGGCGTCAAATATTGATTGTTCATACTTCCATTAAAAATTCCAAAACCATGTTACTTACGAGGTACCAGGATAGTTTGTCTTGAAGCATATGTGAGGGCAAACACAACTGTATTGATATTTGACCTCTCTCAATGAGTATTTTCTAGAACTTGTCAGGTGATAACTTCATTTGTTAAAGGCTTAATCCATGCCCACTGTTAGTTCAAGGCACAAATTCAAAAGAGATGTACTGGAGGGAATGAGTTAAATAGTAAGGGTCCCAGAATGGATCCCTGTGGTAAACCTACTGTCACTGGGAGAAGGGGGGAGAGGGAATTATGCCACTTAACTGTGTATTGGCAGTTGGATAGGTAGTCTTGAAACCACAGCAAGGAGGAGCTATTTAGGTTGAGTTTGGCTAGGATAGTAAGTAGTTTGCTGTGAGATACTGTATTGAATGCTTTGGACAGATCAAGGAAGGTGGTAGACATTAGGTTTCCTCAGTTCTTATATTGATTAACAGTGTTGGTGAAGGATACGAGTGCTGTGGTGGTGCTATGGGATGGGCGAAAGCCGTGTTGGGTGTTGAGGATTCTATTTGTAAGTAAATGTTTCGTCAGCTGAGAACCGATACATTTTTCAGGGATTTTTGATAGGGTGGATAGGATTGCTATGGGGCGGTAGTTGGTAAGTTCAATTGAAGGGCAAGGGTATTATGTAGGATGTTTTCCAAATGACTGGAATTGTATGCTTGTTGATAGGTTAAGTATCGAGATAGGATAAGCTATAGCATTAGCAGCAATTTTGAAGTACTCAGCAGTGAGTTTGTTGATTGCCAAGTTGGTGGGTTTTAGTTTAGTGAGGTGCTTGTATATTGTATTGGTAGGAACTGGTTTGAGTGAATGGGGCTTATGAGTTTGGGTTGCTGATTGGCTGTGGGGGGAGTTCAAGTCTAGCTGCTTCTAGTTTGGTTAAGGCTGGAAGAAGTGAAGTAGTTAAATTGGGTAGCTATCTATATATGATCTCCTCTGACATTGGGGGGAGGGGTAGTGGGTTTGCCTAGTTGTAATAATTGGTTGACAGCTACCCAGAATTTCTGGGGGTTAGTGGTATGTTTTACTTGTAGCTCTGTGTAGTGATTTTTCTTATTTTGCCTTATCTGTGTTTTTTGCTTTATTACGTAGTTCAAGGAAGATCTGCCTGTTGCGATCGGTCTTATTGTGATACCATGTATCCTAAGCTTTATTCCTAAGTTTTAGAAGGGTTCTTGTGTTTTTAGAGAACTATGGGGTTGATTTGTTTTTTATTCAAATTGTCCATGGGGGGGGGGGGGGCATCTGATTGAATATGTTTAAAAAGGTGGAATTGAAGTAGTCCACTGCCTTGCTTAGCATGAGGGTTGCTGGGGGAGCCTAGTTGCCTTGCCTAGTGTGAGGGTTGTTAGGGGAGCCCAGTTGCAATACCTTAGTGCATTAATGAAATGCTCAGTTATGACATTTTCTGAATTTTGGATTTCACATAGGATGGTTGCTTTAGTAGTTTTGAGGTGTTATCTTAATATGAATGTGAGTAAATGGTCACTAAGGCCAGTTGGTACTATACCATAATACTGGGCAGTAGATGGGTTGTTTGAAGAAATCCATACTAGACTGGCTCCTTACAATGTGGGTGGGTGTTTGGGTAAGTTGAGCATAGGAATACAGGTTGATGTGAATAGAGGGGATAGTTGTTTTGATGGTTTTCCAGTCAATATTACTCCCCTAGGAGGAGTGTCTCCTGTGGAAGGTCCAGTTTAGTATAGACTTAAGAGTCGATATGTTGTCCCCTGGGGGGTATGTGACTACCCATTAGGTTTAGTTGCTTCTGTTGATTGATTTGAATTTTGGTGAATAGAGTTTCTGCATTGTTAAATGTTGGGATTTCTTTATATGTAAGGTCTACCTTGAGGACAGTCTTGTATAGTATGGTGATGCCTCCACCTTTTTTGATAGTTCTATCTACCCCGATTATATTATAACCTGGGAGAAGTATCTCATTTATAACCTGGGAGAAGTATCTCATCGTCCTTAATGGGGGTTTGAGCCAGGTCTCTGTAATGAGTGTAATGTCTGGGTTATAAGGGGAGTGTGTGGTGTGTACTTCATCAATTTTGTTCAAGATACTTCTAGTGTTCATACTAAGTATAAGTAGGTCACAGTTTTTTTTTTTTTTTTTTTTTTTGCAGGTAATTGCATGTTGGATGTTTGAACTAGTGAGATTGGTAGCATCAGTTGTGGAGCCTGGGTTGGGGTGTATATCGCCACAAATTTGGAACTGTGTTTATAGGAATAGACATAGAGACTGAATTTTGAGTAGAAGTTCAGTTAATCTGTTGTGTTTGGTGGAAGGTATGGTGAGATTAATATATTTGAGTGGGCTCCCTTCATAACATTGAAATTTCATAACACTGAGACCATAACATCGAAAATTCAAAACACTGAAAACTCAGAACATTAAAAGTGTGCTTCATAACACTGAAAACTACAATGCACAAGTAAATATCACCTCCACCACCACCTAACAAACATACCTTCTACTACATTTCTGTGGAGGGGGGTCAAGCCCCCCTGCACCCCCCCCCCATAAATTAAATATACCAACTCCAAGATCGCACTACAGTGGAAAAAAGTTAATTTCCTAACCTCACACACTGAGGTTAGGTGGTGGTGTAGGAGCAGACGATGTTATTTACATATGCATTGTAGTTTTCAATGTTATGAAGCACACTTCTAATGTTTTGGGTTTTCGATGTTTTGGTCTCAATGTTATGAAATTAAATGTTATGAAATTTCAGTGTTATGAATGGACCCATTTGAGTTTGTATAGCTCAGTGGTAGAGAAGTTCAGTAAGTCAGGTTGGATGTTGGAGAAGGGAGTGTTACTATGTGGTTGGTAGTTGGAAGGTTTGGTTGGTGATGATAGTATGGGGGTATAGAGTTTATAGGAGGACTTGGTGGGTAGAAGCAGGGCGCTTGTTAATGTTTGCAATTGTTTTGGGATTGGTTGAGGTGGTAGGTGGGAAGTGGGTGGGGGGTGTGCTTTTGTGTCTATAAATTGACAGATAGTGGGGCCAGGTGGGAATTGCGGGCAGGGTAGGGGAGCGGAAGCCTTAATGAGGCAATGACATAATGGAGCAGGCAGGTCTAGATTAGTAGTGCAAGAATTTACATGAGAACAATTACACACCAGGGGAGACAAACTGCTGCGGTGGGTTTTGAAAAAAAAAAAGGAAACAAAATAGCACCCAGGGTTTAAATTACCTCAGGCTATCCAATACAGCACAAGAGCTGGAGGGGGGAGGGATAAAGACTACAGGGAAGGAGATGGCTAGCCAATGGCTAATCTATTTCTGCAGACACTGTTTAAGTGCAAGAGGATTAGAAACCAGTCGGTGAACCTTAAGAAAAGGTATGCAACTTTGCTCATTCACTCTACTTTATACTGTTAAATTAAGGCAAATGTAGACCTTATCTAGTTCATATGTTCATAGATTAGTACTAGGCTAACTGCCCTTGTGGGCCATTTTAAGACTAGCCAATTACCCCATGTGAGAATCAAACCCTGCACTTTGTCTGTAAGCTAAACACCTTAACCATTATGCCAACCTCCCACCCTTAAAAGTATTTAGAATTAAAGCTGGGGTTAGTTACAGATGAAACAGGGTGAGGTAATGGAATGCTATTTTATAGATTTAAGTTCTTCTCAAAAGAAAATAGACTTTAGTTGGGGGGGCACTTATTGGAGAAGTGCAGTGGTTTGATTAAGGAGCTATACAGCAGAATGTAGTAACAGACTCACTAACATTTGTTTAAGTTAGCGCAGTTAAGTTATTTTACTGTCTAGACACTTGGAAGTTAAGCACCTACATTAATTTTTAGTTTTTTTTTTTTAGTTACAGGACAGTGTCCGTGGGTGCCCTGTGCATGAGTGAGATTTTTGAGGTTTCCACTGCTTGTTATGGGGGGTAGAGACCTGCTTGACCTGATGGGTGGCTTGGATTACTTGAAAGCAAGAACTTAGCATCAGGATAATTACACACCCAGGAGACAAACAGTTGCTGTGGGATTTGAATGAAAAGGAGCATAATTTTTTCGGTCTAGCACCTACAGTACAGAAGTGCAGAGATGATGGATGACTTGTTCCAGTAGATAAGGGGAACTTAGTTTGTGCGGTGAGGAATACTGTTCAGTGTCCATGAGGTAATGTTTTTCTTTAAGTAGGCCTTGAAAGAAGGTGTTAAAGCAGTACAGCTGATAGACTGCCAGACTACCTTGTTTGGTGAGTCACAATGTGTAAACTCGAAGCTATACCCACTGTAGTCAAATTTCAATTAACTATGTTCACTCTTAAAAGAGTTAATGCAGCCTGTATTCTTTAACTGTGAATTTCATAGGCTTGGTGCATCTTGTCACATATAAAAACAACTGCTCTTACTCTCGATCAGTGTAATTAAGAAGGTTAACTGTCTTCTTTTTTTTACTTAAAAGTCATACAGGAATACATTAATTTATTGAAAACTGGGTAATGCATCCAAATGTGAAAGGAAGAAATTGAAAATAGTGTGAATATGAATATATGAGCCTTTTTTTTAGTGTGACATGCACTTTTTCAGTCGTAAATATAATGCCAACTAATTATAATGGACCTAATGTTTTGAAAAGTGTCTTTAAACCTGCACCTCCTTTAGAGATTTGACTTCAGAACTAATATAAATCCTTGTGATGAAATTATCATGCTTTTGTAATGCAGTTAAGCATCTTATATGAATATTTTTAAGCAAAGTCTTTCAACTGCTCATATTTGGTTATTTGTGTGTGTGTGTGTGTGTGTGTGTGTGTGTGTGTGTGTGTGTGTGTGTGTGTGTGTGTGTGTATATACCAGAAAATGTTTGTACAATTGTCTGTTTCAGAGAGAAGAGAAAAAGAGAGTGGGAGAACATGTATCCCAGGCTGTTTTGTGAATTCATGTGTAATGGGGGAAGTCTAATACTAAAAAAAAAACTAAGACAAATGAGTTGTTTTTTGTTGTATATGATTATGTAATTCCCTACTAAGGTACTTAATTTTAACATCAACTTCATAAGAATAACTTGCTCTCAGTCTCAAAATACAACTATAAAGTTTCAAGGATGTCATGTAATCAAGGTATGAGGAAGCATTATATATATAATATAATAAACGTTTATTGATTTTTAACTGTAGATTTGTATGGATATGTCACCGGTGCCAAACAAGTCTTTTAGCTAAGTGCCAAATGTTCTCTTAGGGATGGGGAAAGAGGAGGGGGGTACTACCCTAGTCATCTGGCTGGTATTGTGCATTATTCAGTGCTCATACACATCTGTCTGGTATTGTGCATTATTCAGTGCTCGTACACATCTGGCTAGTATTGTGCATTATTCAGTGCTCGTACACAGCTGGCTGGTATTGTGCATTATTCAGTGCTCGTGCACAGCTGGCTGGTATTGTGCATTATTCAGTGCTCATGCACAGCTGGCTGGTATTGTGCATTATTCAGTGCTCATGCACAGCTGGCTGGTATTGTGCATTATTCAGTGCTCATACACAGCTGGCTGGTAGTGTGCATTATTCAGTGCTCATACACAGCTGGCTGGTAGTGTGCATTATTCAGTGCTCATACACAGCTGGCTGGTATTGTGCATTATTCAGTGCTCATACACAGCTGGCTGGTATTGTGCATTATTCAGTGCTCATACACAGCTGGCTGGTATTGTGCATTATTCAGTGCTCATACACAGCTGGCTGGTATTGTGCATTATTCAGTGCTCATACACAGCTGGCTGGTATTGTGCATTATTCAGTGCTCGTACACAGCTGGCTGGTATTGTGCATTATTCAGTGCTCGTACACAGCTGGCTGGTATTGTGCATTATTCAGTGCTCATACACAGCTGGCTGGTATTGTGCATTATTCAGTGCTCATACACAACTGGCTGGTATTGTGGATTATTCAGTGCTCATACATAGCTGGCTGGTATTGTGTATTATTCATTGCTCATACACAGCTGGCTGGTATTGTATATTCAGTGCTCATACACAGCTGGCTGGTATTGTGCATTATTCAGTGCTCATACACAGCTGGCTGGTATTGTGCATTATTCAGTGCTCATGCACAGCTGGCTGGTATTGTGCATTATTCAGTGCTCATACACAGCTGGCTGGTATTGTGCATTATTCAGTGCTCATACATAGCTGGCTGGTAGTGTGCATTATTCAGTGCTCATACACAACTGGCTGATATTGTGCATTATTCAGTGCTCATACACAACTGGCTGGTATTGTGGATTATTCAGTGCTCATACATAGCTGGCTGGTATTGTGTATTATTCATTGCTCATACACAGCTGGCTGGTATTGTGCATTATTCAGTGCTCATACACAACTGGCTGGTATTGTGCATTATTCAGTGCTCATACACAACTGGCTGGTATTGTGCATTATTCAGTGCTCATACACAGCTGGCTGGTATTGTGCATTATTCAGTGCTCATACACAGCTGTCTGGTATTGTGTATTATTCCGTGCTCCTACACAGCTGTCTGGTATTGTGCATTATTCAGTGTGCTCATACACAGCTGGCTGGTATTGCGCATTATTCGGTGCTCATACATAGCTGGCTGGTATTGTATATTATTCAGTGCTCATATACAGGTGTGCATCATACACAAATTCTCAAGTCACAGATCTAGAGTACACTGTTGAATAGAAATATAAGTCCTGAGCAGAAATTCAACTGGATTTAAAACATTTTGTGCCTATCTGGTCAGGAGTGTTCCACATGACATTTATTGTGCTACAGCAACCAATGTCGTTTATTAAAACCTCTTGAGAATTATGGACATTTAATTTATTCAGTCATTCATTCATTGAGACCATGCTGATTGTAGCTTACTACTATTTCATATAGGATACAAGTTAGAAATATTATGTATTAAAGATAAAAATGCACTTTTGAAGTCATACCGAATATGATCCTTTCCAAACCATGCTTCTTAAAACCAACACACGCAGCATGTAACAGCTACATCAAGACAATGGAAATGGTTTATAACAGCACATCTACATAAAGCCAACACACAGCATGTAACAGCTACATCTAGATAATGGAAATGGTTTATAACAGCACACCTATATCACACCTATATAAAACCAACACAGTCAGCATGCAACAGCTACATCTAGACAGTGGAAAGTTTATAACAGTACACCTACTTTAGTGCAGCTATAGTAGCTGCTGTTTTCTTGTACACCAGGTTAGAGACAGGATCATTAAGGATGCAGAAAAGTTAAGTCTGACTTAAGATTGGGCCTGAAAACTTATTATATAAACTTATTTTGGTCTGTGTGTGTGTGTGTGTGTTGTGTGTGTGATATCTTCAGTTTCTGGGGCAAGTACAATATGTGTATCTAGAAAGACACCGAAAAGGCTGTATCTCAGATTTAAAGGGGAAATATTTTTGTTACAAAGCATGCCAATTCCCAAGGACTCTCATCACATTTTTTTAATGAGAAAAATAAGGCTTTATATAAGCTTTATTGTTTTGCCTATTTCACTGCAAAATAAATATGTGCAACATATGCCAGCAAGGTACTGAAGTTTCATGAATCCCAGTGTGGAATTCTACACGTCAGTCTAGGGATGAAAAGTAATGGCTACTTGAGGCTTATTTTACTGGATTGTATTTCCCATTGTTCCAGCTTGAACTGCAGGAATGAATTGTATGAAGGGTAAATAGGAGGAGCAGGCGACAGATACCCACATGCCTTTGCAAACCAAGTCCATAGCCACAACATTCCTTTATTAAAAGGTCTGAGAGATGTGTGGGCTCCCTAAGTGGTGGTGAACCCCCAGATCCAGCTGTGTGTCACCTGTTAACTCCACTGGTGCAAAAAAAAATAAAATTGGCTCATTACAATGACCATTGATGTCTGTTACTTTTGAATGCTTTACAGCACTGGCTATTTTGCATTTAGATACAGAAAGAAAAGGAAAACCCACTTTTATGGAGTAACATATTTGTTCCTGCTACTGAATACTTTATCGATCCTATTGATAATAAGTTTAGAAAAAAATGTTTGACTTTTGGGTTTTGATTTGAGTAATTTTCCCTAACTTATATATTGTAACACATTACAGCATGAAACTGCGTGGAAGAACTGCATTATTTTCTGTTTAGTTTTATGAATTTTTACTTGGAATTCTACCTTTGATCACTGCAAAAAAAGTATGGTCTTCCCTGCCTTGGTAAGAATTTGCTACAGTTGAGTTTGCTAGCGGTACTGATTTGGCTGTATTTTCTGGGTTCTTGGCAACTCTGTGCCTGCTGACTATAAAGACTACACTAGTCAGATATTAGCCCAGTTATCCCCATACTATGATCACACCCAGTACTGTATAGCATGAACTGCCCAAAGAAGATGTCATCCAGAAAGTTATAAGGGTTGTCGTGCCCCTGCTTGCTGCCATACCTTCAACTCTTCCCATTTGGATGCATGTACCCTCTGAGCTCTTCCTGTCTGGGCGAATGCACCCTCTGACATCCTTTGTGCCTTATACTTTTGCTAAGAATTACTCATGCACATATATGCATGACAAAACCTTTGCTTCATCTACAGTGCGAGTTATGGGGTGTTTTCTGGTAGGGCCTTAACCCCCCACCCAATGGTGATACACGCACCAACATCACTAGAGGGAACTACCATACTCTAGTATTCTGCCCATGTGCACACCTTCCCATAAACAGAAATGAGGTCCTTCAGCTTGGATTACCATAGTCCACATCCTTCTCTACTCTCCATGCTTAAGGCATTTGCCTCACAATAAAACAGAGGCTGAACTAGACAGAATCTACCACACCTCCCCACTAGGACAGATGATTCACAATGTTAATTTCCCATCCTTCCCTACCTAGCTGTTGTAGATCAAAAACTGCTATTCAAATTCAGATCTGGGGCACAATCTAAGCTTTATCCCCGAATGCCATAGGGCCAGGTCAGCATGACTAATTTTGATACTACAAAAGTATATTAGCTGGGTTTAAATTAACAACTAAAAGCATCTGCACTGATTCTGAGTATTATAATACAGGCTTCACTTAAACAATACAAAAGTGCATTAGCAGGATAAAACATACATAATTCATACCTCTCAACCTCCAAGAACAAAATCTCTGGTCAAAACCAAACACAGTAGGGGACAAAGGCTCAAAGTTAGGGGCAAATTGTAAGTATTGATCTTAGAAACTTATACAGTTGGTAGAAGGATTTGTGTAACCATGCATTTTCTGAAGTATATGAAGTCTGAGTTCAACTGTATGTTTAGGTTCTTCAGCCCTGAATGATTTGCCAGAAAGTCACAAAACTAATGAGGAATAGACGAAAAATATTAGGCAAAGAAGGGGAGAAAAATATTTTATAGCCTTATTAAATTTATTTTCTGATAGGCTATGGAATATGCAGATTGCTGCTTGATATATTTACCTACAGTTTAGTACAACTCTTATCTGATTACTGTAGGCATTTTTATACACAGATTGCCTGTAGATAAGTACAACCAACGTGAATGCTAGGATTTACACTGATATGGATGTGTGGAAATTTTGTCATTTTCCAACAGTCTGGGTTAGGCTGAAGAGCTTGCAGAATATCATTGTTTAGTAGAGTTTACGTTTTACATTTATTTATGGTTAAACTATCTTAATTCTATAGGCCTAATGATTTAATGTACAACTCATGGTGCTTTTGAATATGGGCTAGATCAATTAATTACATTGTCCCTATTTGCTTTGGTTGTTGTATTTTAGCATAGGGTATAAAATAGGTCACTGCTTAATACCATTGTTTACATACAATTAAGGTAACATGGCAGAGGTATAGGAGTACTTTTCACATGATTAAAGCATGTAATTTTCTATATTTTTGTTTTGACTCATAAGGTTCTGTAGTTGGTTGAGATATAGTAAAAGATCCTGCGGCTAGTTGCTAGGATGTTGAAAACTTTGAAGCAAACTTGCCTTTATAAATCTTGACGTCTGGGGAACTGCACAAAAATACATAGATTCATGGGAATAATTTTTTTGTAGGGGGTAAGAATTAGTGTGCATTAAATCCTGACAGGGAAGGTGAGTTAGCATTGTAATTTAACAAGAGCAACTGTATGTCAGGAAAAATTGCTGTTATGTCTTCAGGAAGCAAGTGAGAACTAAATCAGCTGTATTTTTTTAAATTTTTCAGGAAGGTCTTAAAACAAGGAGAAGGTTCAGTCTATGAAGATAAGTCCTAGTGGGTGAGAGCAAGACCAAAGTAGAGGATAATGTGCTATTTTCTGGATGATTATCTCGTATAGTTCTGATAAGTTTGAGACTTTATTTCCTGTAGTGAAGTACTTCTGCAAGAATCAGATTTGACAGAAGAAACAGTGCAAAAAATCACCAATAACCAAAAAAGCACTGTGTTGAGGAGTTCAAGACACCGGCCAGCCCAGATATTGTCAGAAGCGTTTATTGAGCAAAAAATCAATGGTGAAATAAAAAAGTGTTAAACGCCAACTGAAACAAAGCGTTTTTCATCTGAACCTCAGACTTCATCAGACATCAGTTTAAAACAATTAAACAATAGTATATATAGACAAACCCATTCAAATAGTCCAATGAAAAGCACAAATTCATGAATAATTTATCAGTATCATGTGAATGGAGCAAATAAATACATATTGAACCATATTATGTTAAAATACGTTGAAAATAGATATCCAAATATGAGAATAAATAAATATGTTAATAAATATATTAATAAATGTTTAAATATGTAGTTTGTATGATGTTAAAAATGTTAAAAAATGTTAAAAAAATTCTGAATAGTAACTACATAAAAACTGTACAGCTAATAGTACAAACAACTGGTATAACACCCCCTCTAGTGGTCCATCAGGTAAATACAAATCCCACCTTAAACTCATTTAAAATCCAGAACACTGAAAAATGGAATTTTCTTTAGTGTGATTCCATAAAATTGTAAATAAAATTCCAAATGCAATAAATAACCTAAAATATATCTTGTAAAAATATCAAATTATACTGTTCATAAATATAATATATTATGAATAAAAATCGTAATTAGATATGAAATAACCCTCAAAAATGAATGAAACATCATTTATAATCTAGCAGCTCTCATTTTGAGGACAGGTGCAAGGGAAATACAATTGTTAAGTCCTGGGAATCTATTGGCTTCTAAAACTACTTGCCAATATAATTCTCTATATTCAATCCTGGTTTCCCATGGACTACCCCTCTCATCTACTTCCACTTCTTCAATCACAAAAAACTTGTATTTAGCTAATGGGCAAAGAATAGTATGCCTGTACAAAGCATTAGTCATTTTTTTATTTTTAATGTCATTTAAGTGTTCATATACCCTTCTCCTCATTTTTCTCTCTGTTTTCCCTATATAGAAACTGGAGCAGATCTCACATGTAGCAATATATATCACCCCAAAAGAATCACAGGTGCTGAAGGTCCTACTAACTAATTTTCTACACCTAGATTCAAGATAAATCTGGTGAACATTTGCCATTGAAGGGCATTGGGAACACATTTTACAAGAAAAAGTTCCAGGCATCTTATTTCCTTTTTTCTTTAACCTGTAATTTGTTGATAACCAGTCCTTTATATTCCATCCTCTCCTGAAAATAATCTTGGGTGGTTCATTCCCTTTACAACTAAGATCTGTAATTCGGACAAACTTGTCCCACTCTTTTTGAAAAATATTCTGAATTACTCTTGCATCACCACTATAATCTATTATGAAGGCATTATTAAATTTCATGTTGTTATTCTTAATTTCCAAATCTATTCTTTCATTGGGTTCTACCTTATTGAAACTTGTAGGCTCTTTTCCTAAAATAGGTTAACATCTATCTGTCCTTCCTTTAGCCACATCTTCATAGATTTTAGAACAAAATTCTAAGGGATACCCCCTTTCTACAAACATCTGAGTCAAAAATTTACACTCTTCAGTAAAATCAAAATCACCTGATGTCATCCTAGAGATCCTGACAAATTGTCCCTTCACAATACTCTTTTTTCTGGTGAAAGGGGTGATCACTACTAAAATGTAAATAACTGTTAGAAAAAGTATTTTTTCTAAATACCCTGGACTTGAAACAATCTTTTCCTTTTATCAATTTGATGTCTAAATAGTTAATTTCTTGGGAGCTAGTCACATGAGTAAATTTTAAAAAATCAGTAGTGTTATTAATATAATTTTATAAATTCATTCAATCTTTCATAACTGTCCTTCCAAAAAATGACTATATCATCCAAAAATCTTTTGTAAAGGCACCAACAATCTTTGTATATACTATTATGAATGAATTTTGCTTCCCAGGTATTTAAAACTAAATTTGCGAAGATGGGGGTGCATCTCGCGCCCATCGCCACCCCACTAATTTGTTGAAAATATTCATCTTGGAAGTATATGTAATTATATTTCAACACAATTTCCATTAATACATTACATAAATATACCTCATTATCATTTTTTCCCCCGAATATCTAATAGCCTCTTCAAACCATTCAAGCCGTATAGTGTGTGGAATAGAGCCGAAATGGTCCACCACATCTATAGTCAAAAAAATTAAATTGTTATTAAACATGTAATTTTTGACATTATAAAGGAAATCCCAAGAGTCCTTTAAAAAGGATATACCTCTCATCATTAATGGTTTCAATTTTACATCAATATATCTGGCTAAAGGAGAAATGACTGAACCTTCAGCGGCCACACTAGGATGTAAAGGTGGATCATTAAGATCTTTATGAACTTTAGGAATACTAAATATGCCAGGAATTTTAGGTCTATTTACATGTAAAAATTCAAATAGTTCTTTATCTATAAATCCTTCCAAAAATAAATCATATAGCATACTGTATATTCTCTTATAACCTATATTTATCTCATGTCTGGAAAGGCTGGAATATTTAGTCTCATCCAATAACATTTGTAACATCTTACCTTCATAATTGATATTATTCATTAGAACAATTCCCCCACCCTTATCTGGTTTCATTACTCTTAAATTTACATTCCCCCTTAAATCTTGAAGTTTATATTCGATAGGTGTAAGGTTAGGGGCAATTCTATTATTCTTGACTGCTTTTCTAAACTCCCCCTCTATAATATTCTCTAAATTCCTAAGTTGAGCATGAATAGGGGGGTTCCAAACACTCGTCCTTTTCAATGATTCATGGGCACCACAATCCAATGTCTCACCACAAATTAGGTTCAAATTAATTTTTCTTAAAAACATTTTCAAATCTATTATCAACTTACTAATATTGCACCTAGTCTTAGGTACAAAATTTAATCCTTTAGAAAAAAGGCTGAAATATGTATTGTTGATGTGTAAATCTGTATAATTAAAAATCTTAAAATTTTGATAATCATCATTAATACAAACCACAGTATTTGTGCTACTAAAATTTAAAATTTCAGGATTATCGTAGAGGGTGAGGTTATGAAATCCACAGGAATTTTCCATTAAAATCTCCTGCCTCTCCCCCTCCATACATTCTGTTGGAAGTTACCCTCCCTCTGGTTCCTGATTCTTTCGGACCTCCGAAGAAGAGGAGGATATTCTAAACGGTCCAAATTAACTAAATTACTTCTATTTTCATCATAATTGACTCTACTATCCACTTGTTTAGCAAAATGAGTAGATTCCCTGTAATAATTGAAGGTTGACCTAGGTTTTGGGTAATAAAAATTATTTTCATATTCAAATACATCTCTATCTATTTTCCTATTCTTTTTTTCTAAAATGTTCTCACATTTCTTATCAATATTTCTCCTCATTTCAAAGTATTTCTTCTTTTCTTCATCCACTGTAAATAACAAATCATTAATTATTTTTTCATTAACAGTGTCAATATGTTACATCTGCAAGAAATTTTAGTTTAGGGTGTGCATAACTTTTAGTGATTTAACTTTGAAAGGAATCAGTTAATATATGGGAAAGTAACTGGAAAAGTACTACACTTAAATGGTTTGCCTTGTTTCTATATGAAGAAAAGAGCTTATGAGTGAGATGAAACACCTTAGTAATCCATGATTTGTACTCTGTATTTCTGTTGTGTGTTTGCAGAAGTCCAGTGAGTAGATTGTTTCCCTGTGAATTATTTTGTACCACTTTTTTGGGTTGCTTTGAGTATGCCTTTCAATGGAGACAAATGTAGCCGTATTTTATTTTGTTCTACTGCTACAGAAGTTGTCATCCTCTTTATATTCATTTTTATTTTTTTGACCATCAGTCAGAGAGTCAGGTGTGCATGATGAAACAGAGAACACTATAAATGAATGGAGTGCCATCAGAAGTAATACTATCACAGAAGTCAACTGCTCAAGAGATCACTTGCGGTACAGCTCTGACTTTCCACATGAGGTCAGTAAGAAGCCTCCAAATGAAATCTGTGACACTAATTGCTCACTGACAGACATTTAGTGAGTACATCACATGTACCAGTATTACAAAAAAGGAGAAAGTCATTGTATTTCATTATCACAAACCATGTCACACTTTCCTTTTCCCACTCAGCCTTCATAGACAGAAGAAAAAAGTCAGGAAGTTCCCTTCACCAATGTTAGCTCTCATGGCTAGACCAGTTTAGTTTTCTGGCTTATTCAGTCACAGGATAGGGTGTATTACTTAGGTTATGTGTTTCCAACACCAGCACAGACAGAATGTGCAATGTTATTCACTGAGCAGCCATACTGTAATTGGAAGCAGGCTAAAGTTGATATTCAGCAACATTCAGATTTATAGTACCACAAGAAGTCTGAGGCAAAATTACATGCTTTCAGAATCACAGGTGACTATCAAAGTCAAAGAGTGGACTTAGCAATTTCAAATGTTACACAGCTGCAGGTGGCCAAAACATCTGAAGTACTGTGGAAGGCAAGGGATAGCACTTTGTGGACACAGGACTGCACATCTGACTGTACTACCAACAAAGGAAACTTCAGATCTCTAGTTGATTTCCAGATTGATGCTGGTGACAGAGAGTTACAAACCCAATTGCAGACATGCCAAAAGAATACAAAATATATTTCCAAAACAGCACAAAATTTAACCAGTAGACTGTATTAAAGAATACATTCAGCAGCAGACAATGAAGGATAATAAATAGCCTCCTGGACTTTTTTTATTGCATTCAAGCAGATGAAATTGCAGATATAAACAACTGGGATCAACTTGAGTTGTATTAAGATATGTGAAGAATGGCCATTCTGTGGAGAGATAGTGCATTACCTGTGAATCTCTGACTGGAGAGGAGATCTTCATTAAGTTGGTATGTTTAACATTAACATTTGGTCTTGAACACTGCAGAACTCAGTTGTACAATGGTGTTGGAAACATGGCTGTTTTGTTTTGTGCATTAACCTATATATTGCATTTGTATTTGGCAGACATTGTGACGACTTCTGTCTAGTAATCCATGATTTGTACTCTGCATTTCTGTTGTGTTTGCAGATGTCCAGTGAGTAGATTGTTTCCCTGTGAATTATTTTGTATCACTTTGGGCTCTTTTCAAAGCATTTATTCTAGGCAGATTTACCCATTTATACTGAACTAGTTCTGCAGATAGCTGCCAAAGAAGCTAGCTTACATATACGCGCAGATCTAAGGAAAATATCAAATTATGTAAAATTATTATATCTCTGGGGCACTAAGTTACTGCTATTGAATATTCCATCCCTAAAACAGGAAAGTCACTAACTAGATATTTGGAGTGGAAAGGCCATGTTCTGGCAGTGGGAGCAGATGATTAAAGAGCTGCTAACAAGTTGTTTTTTCCCTGTAGTTAGGGGGATTGATTCCCTCATCCCCATTGCTTAACTGTGTGACTTTGATCAAGTCATTTAACCATACAGTACTCCCAGGCAGAGTCTGAAAAAAAGATCCATGGAGATCAGTGCTTTACCCTTTTTAACAAATGTAAATAAAATAAAGTGTCTAATCATGCTCTTTGATGACTAAATTAGGTAGCTAGAGAGCATTGGTGCTCTTTTCTGTGCTTTAAATCAAAATTTAACCTGCTGTACTCTGATCATAGATAATGCTTAGTCAAGACATACATTAGTAGAATCATCTCCTGAGATAGCTGCACACTGATTAACAGTTTAACTTCAGTTCTCTGTGTGACTAAAGAAACTGAAAGATAAGAACTGGTAATCCTGCCAATTTTAGTACAATTAGGTTATTGGCTAATAATTACATGGCACGAATGCCAGCAAAGAAGAAACTGAGAGGGCCTGAAAGAGAATCAGTTAGAAAAAGTGGAGTGCCTGAAAGAGAATCGGTTAGAAAAGGTGGAGAGAGAACACTGACTGGGAAGAATCCTGCAGCTGTTCAGCAAAAAGCAGTCAAGCTCCATCTTTAGTATAACAAATGATTTCTAGTAAAATAGAAGAAAAATAAATCTAATGTGCTCATAGCTGATTAAATAAAGAAAACATTGAGTCTATCAACTCAAATAACACAATTCTAGAAAAAATGGAAGTTTTAAGCAACTATTCAGATGAACTGATAAAACTGAAAAAACAGAGGTTGAAATGAAGAAAAGGTTGGCCAAGTATGAGACTACTCAAGATGAGCTGTTTCAAAACTGGTATAGTTAGAGAGCAGAGCAAATGGAGAAAATCTGAGATTTTCTGATGTACAACAGATACTGGAGGGAACAGACTATTCATTTTATGAAAGCACAGATAAATGACTATACTGGTATTCTACAGCAGGATTTGTTAATTGAAAGGGCCAACTTTTGTGTATGCTTCAAACCTGGCCATGAGAAAGCAGCCAAGACCTGCATTAGCAAGGATACAATCATACCAGCAGTTGATCCTGACAAAACTGTGGCAGGACAAAGTATTAAAATAAACTGGAGACAGTGTTTTTGTAAAATGATTATTCACTGTACACCAGATATAACAGAAGCAAATTTATTCCAGCAATTGGGGAGTGTTGAGAGATAGGTGTGAAATTCAACCTGCTGTAGCCAGCTATCTTAAGAATATTTTTGTTCTGGAGGATCAAGTAATTTTGGTGCAGAACATGTTAAGGAGGAAATACAAAAGTTTGTACAACAAAAGTGGAGTCATTAAACAAAGGATTCATAGGTGAGTACTTTGATAGCTGCCATTGTGGGACATTTTAAGCCTAGCCAGTTTCCCTTTCAAAGGTGAGAATCAAACCCTGCACCTTGTGTCTGCAAGATAAGCATCTTAACATTATACTAATGACTAATATTAAAGCTTACAGAGAGACTTTTTGCCAGTGAAACCTTTTCCAATGTTCCAAAGGAAAATGCTTGAGAGAGAGACAAAGAAAGCACAGGACTAGAAGAATTGGGAGTACCTGGGAATTGAAATGGAGTCTGTGTTTGGGAAATGGAGACGAACAGTAAAGATGGCCAGCAACACTGAAATTAGTGAATAAACGTGAGAGTATAAAGCATCAATCACATTTGTGAAATATAACTTTACAAGAAAAAGTAGCTGAGAAAGATTGGACTTTTGTTGACTTTGCTAAACTTGTTGGGGGACAGAATGGTATATACCCCATGACATTTTATTAATGTTTGGAAGGACACCAAAGGGGAAAAAAAGTAACTATAAATAAAACAATTTTTGTTCTTAACTATATTTGTATGACATTTCATGACATATATTGCATGTTATATAGTAAAGCATTTTCAGTAATTATTGTACGTGAGAAAGATACTAATGTAAGCAAGTATTTTTTTCTTTTTTAGTTTTAAGACATGTAGGCATTGCAGTGTAGAAAGAAAAGAAAGGCTGGACAAAAGCATATTTAAGTTAATGTGCTGTACTATTGGGCTGTTGGGGTGGGGGTGAGGTGTAAAAGTGCACTAATTAGAATATATTTAGAGTTCAGATGTTTTATCTCTATTTGTAATGCCCTTGGCTTAATCTAGTAGTAACTGGAGTTTTGTGTCTAAGTGTCTGGGCTTTAAATGTAAGAGAATACTGTGAACATAATGAAAAGTTTTCTGTTAGCAAATAAATATTTAGTGTGAATTGAAGTCTGCAGCTGAGGGCAGCTGTAAATTCTGTTTTTATGTTTCCATGGAATGTAGCTGACTACAGATGCATGAAAGAAATCTTGAGAGTTCTGGCCATTGTTTACTGAGGGAGTCATAAAATTGAGGTACTAAAGCAAGCAGCTTGGTAAAAAATAACGTTCGAAAGTATTGGAAGTGAATAACAGAGAGCAGCATTCCTTGTACTTAAATACCTCAATGAATTTACTGTAATAGTGTATGATTTAGTTTAAGTATGACCAGTGTACTTTTTTCTTAAAGCTAAAAGTTAGTTTAATGAAAGCATGCAAACTGTTTTTCATATCTGGGAGGGGAATAAAGATAAGTTAAGGAAAGATAGCAATTGGTGTAAAACAAGATCACAGGCTGTGTAACATGCACCTTAGCATGGATGACCTTAATTTTTGGTTAGATAATGCTTGTGTGCAGGTGTCAATTTGGGACAATTGTTCCTGTCAGGAGGGTTAAACTTCATTATTTGAAGATGTACATAGTTGTGCGTGTATTTTACCTTAAGGTTATGGGGTGTTCTGAGGTATATTTTCTTTTTTTGTTTTAGGGTTTTCAGTAAAAAAAAGTCTTGTAAAATGTGACACAGGTTCAAATGGAGATGAGAAGAAACAACTATATAAAACATCAGCCTGCCAAACATTAGTGGATGCATGTAACAGAAAAGCTAGAAATAGACATTTAACAAGCTGTCATATATAATAGGTGGGAATAAGTTTTTATTAAAGCTATACTATCGGTATTATTTTGGAACATGAATGACCTAACAGGTATAGCTGAAAAGGTAAGAGTATTGAATTAAATTAGGAAATGCAGTGGGCAAATAGAAATGCTATAGGAGACTCATTTGGAAGGCAATGAGGATGTGAATTTGATAAAGAAAGGATTTCAGGATGGATATTCAGCAGAATATCATGGACAAAGAAAATGGGGAGTACTTGTATTAATTGTTAGAGGAGCTCTAGTAGTGATAGAAGGGGAAAATACAATAATGGGAGCTTTGTGGTAGTAAGGGGCTACTGGCATGGGAGAAGGATTATGCTGGCATGTATTTATATTCCACTTAAAACTAATATGGAGCTTAAGAAAATTTTGGGAGAAATCGGCTTTTAGCAGGGAATATTACTTATAATGGGGAATAAAACTTATTTTGCAACAGTGGGGATGTATCTTGGGGACCTAGAAGGGAAGACGTTTATTCAGTAGTAGGAACTGAGAGAAAGTTTATATATTATTCCCAAGGTACAATAACTAGACTAGACAAAAATTATATTTCACAGGAACATGTGCATTTAATTGAAAGCTTTGACAGACATCCAATAACTATTTCAGATCTTGAGCCAGTAAATGCGAAGATAAAAATCTCACAGAACAAGAGGAGGCACAAATGCAGAGTGCTAAAGGAAGTATCTAGATAATATGCATGATTTTAGAAAGTTTGCTATAATGCAATTGTCTTTTGATACTCCAGAGCACAAAAACTTTTAGCACAATGACTTGGGTAACGGAAAGCACTAAAGGTCGCTGCCAAACTTAGGAAGCCTATAACAAGAAAAATAACAGGAGATCCTATAAAGGTATTAGAGATATTTCATAAATTATTAACATTTGTATTGGACTCACCGACTGGAATTAATAGAGGAAGATTTTAACACAGAATGATGATGCACTTATTTTTTTTTTTTACTGTAGATGCATTTAAGAACGAGGAAGAATTTTACCAGGACTGATACTAATGATTTTTTTTCTTTGGTTACTAGCTGCTCGGTACCTATTTCATCTTGCTGGTTTGGATGATATAGGCTTCCTATCATTCTAACCTTCAGATTTACTGAAACATTTGTATAAAGCAGAGAAATGTGGAAACAAAGAAAGAGGAGAAATGAAAATATTTATAGAAGACTTAAGTATGCGAATGTTAGAAGTAGTTGAAGCTCAACAATTAGTTAACATAGGAGGAGATTAGATAGAAATGGTGATGTATAATCAATCTGCAGGAAATTCTCCAGGAATAGATCGTATTCCTGTGGAAGTTTGGAAGCTAAGAGGGAAGAAAGTGATAAAGATCTGGAAGGTTTTGTTTAACAGTATTTTAAAAGAAGGTGACGCACTAACATCTGGGAAGAAAGCTGTGGTGGCTGAAATACCTAAAAATGGCAAAGGCCCATCAGATCCAGTTGTATACATGCCCATTTCAACTTTAAACCATGATTATAAAGTGTTTGTCTATTATACATAAAAGAATGGCAAATATGTTGCCAAAACTGACAGATATGGATCAATGTGTTTTTATGGAAGGGAGGCAAACATTTGACAGCATTAACAGAATGATGATGATCCAGAAGGAAGAATATAAACAAATACCACTATTGAATGTTTTCTGTGCATCAAGACCTACCACCAACAGAGTAAGCTGAAATTTTATGAGTAGGGCAATGGAAGCATTTGCATTCCCTGATAGAATAAGTTTAATTAGGAGGCTGTATGAGGAATCTGAAGCAAACATTAAAGTGACAGGGTTCTTCCCTGAAGTGTTGTGCCTGAGTAGAGGAACTAGGCAGGGATGTCCTCTTTCCCCTTAGTTACATATATTTATAGCTATTGGCAAAGAAAATAAGGGGCTCAGAAATTAAGCGGTAACATAGTTATGGTAATCAAGAAAGGCTGGCTTTGTTTGCAGTATTATTTTCTACCTGATAAAGCCAGAAAAGGACATCTCAGTGTTGTGGAACATTTGAGACAGCGTCAAGTCTTTTTGGGATATAAAATGAATGAAGATAAAACAAAGGCTATATCTGTAAATTATGTATTCACTCATCATACCTCTCAATCATAAAGAATTGCTTGGTACTTACCAGTTTTTAAGCCAAAATAATGGGGTTCCACATATTTCAGAGTGGCCCCTTTAATTCCCGATTTTATTTACAATTTTTAAATAATGGCTGATGTCATGAATCGCCAGCATATCCTGCAAAGTCATTAACGTGCAGGAACATGTGTGATTACATCTGCCTTGTGAGGCAGTGCCTGACTGTGACTGCCTGTCAGTTTCAGAGACTGGGGAGGGAAATATAGAACAATAAATGAAAAAAAAAGCAGGGATATTTTAGAGAGATGATAGGCAGTTAATGCATTTTAATGGTTTTGGTTTCCTGAGTGTTATGTCCATGTGCATAAATTCTGAAGAGGGCTGGATGTTATAACCTCCATCTCATCCCTTTTTCCCAGCATGCTTTTATCACATGGACAAATGCATTTGTTTTCTGCCTTACTTCACAGGAAAAGTCCAGATCTATGAATATGTAATATTCTCCCATTCTAATCCTTTACCCTGACTTCCACAGTTCATTGAGAATTCTTTCCTAATTCCTAACTAACTAAGATGCTCCTGTTTTATTTTGGCATTTGCTGCTCATCAGGACATGTGTGGTGGTGGTTTGTCAAGGAGAGTTCAATTTCCTTGTGTAGCTGTAAGTGGGTCGTCTTTGACTGACGCAGTTTTTGTGTTTTTTCACACACTGTAAATGCCTTTTTAGATATGAAGGCTTTGCAGTGTAATCTAGCATTTCAATAATTGTCTTCAGACTTTCATTTTCTTTTATTTTACATACTTTGGTTTGTGTGTAAATGCTGGCAGTCATGTCAAGCAAAAAGGCAGGCCCTAAGCAAAATACTGGAAAATGTCCAATGGGCAGCTAACAGCTTCTTTTTGCTTTACTCATAAAGATTTAGTTTGCATTAATTTGATAAAGTTGGTTAGTAGTGCTGATCCTGTCATAGTATTGTTTTTGGCTGTTGTGTATTTTGTACAGTAAGCATCTTAGTGGGTTAGAAGGCATGAGAGCAAACAGTGTCCTGTTAGGACAGGTTGCTGCAGTCAATTGAAATGAAACCAGTTAGGAATTATCACTGCTGTAGGATTGATTCAATGTTTGCTGTAACTTTGAGGTGGGAAAGGATGAGACCTTACTGCAGATTTTTTTTTTGTAAGAGCAGTAGCTTGTACAAAGTTATCCAGCATCATATTGCTAGTAGAAGCTAGCCAGCAGAAACAGTCCTGTTTCCTTTCCTGTGTACTGGCTGGGCTGCTGTAGCTACAACACATCACCAGGCAGTAACATAAAGACATGACTGACTCCCCCCTTCCGAAAAGCTGAGCAGAGAGGGGGAAGCTGTAGCTGCCAAAAGTAAAGTCACTGGGACCAATCCGCTACTTGATCTCTGCCCGATTAAATCATTTGTACTTTCTTGCAAAGATTTGTCATCTCACTCCTGAGTAGTGCAGATTGCAGCAGACATAGAAGCATGTCACACCATCAGATGTTAAGGTTATTGTTGCATATTTTATTAAATATCTTATTCTGATGGCTATAAGTTCTACACATTTTTAAGCAGCTGAAAGTAGGACACTACTTAGTAAAATGCACACCTTTTGCAGAACAAACTGCATACACCCCGAAACTATCCAAAATTCTTGCTTTTGGGTTGTTACCAAAATAAAAAAAATCCACTGCTTAGGAGTTACAATTTGTTTATATCATTTTATACAATGCTAATAGAGTTTCAGCAGTAGTATTGTGGTTTTCTGTAGTATTTATCAGAAAGCTGGCAATCTCTGAGCAAGAAATCGGGAAAACCCAAAAATAATGGTGGGACAAAGGCCCAAAATAGGGACAAATTTTAAATATTGCTCCTGTAAATTCAGATAGTTAGAATAACAGGTTTTTCATTATGTATTTTCTAAGGGATATGAAGTCTGAAATTCAAATGTGTGCCATTATTTTAGTGACTTAAACCTTTGTCGGTATCCCACAATTCCATTGTAGTGGGCAGGGTTACATGATTCTGTATGCAAATTTTGTTAATCTGCATCCCAATTTTTGGCCAGTTGTCCCTTCTTTTCATGGGCCTTTGTTCAGATTTTTGATGTTTCCAGGTTGAGAAGTATGTCAATCATGAATTGCTTCACCAATACCCATATTAATTGGGACAGAATTTTATTTATTTATTTTAATTATTTTACATTTGTTAACCGGGCTGGTCTAGCTGGATATATTTCCATTTTCAGTAGAGGCCTGGGGAGAAAAGCTCCAACAAGATAGAAAAAAAAGTTAAAATGTAATTACATGTTAAAAGAAAGGATTGATAAAAAATAAAAAAAATGCAGCAAGAATTATAACATAATAAAAGTATTTACACTTGAAAAAGCATCAGTAAATAATATATATTCTTAAAAAATCAACAATAGAATGTAGCACAGTAAAATACATAAGGAAGTTTTCACTTCTAGTCGAACATTATTCAGCAGTATATAGATTAGAGTTTGAAATAGTGCAAGACTTACTTGCGAATTTAAAAGTTTTGAAGTTTGTAAGGAATGTGAAATAAAGTACAGAGGTGGGAGAGGGTGGAGGGGTGGTTAGTCGGGGTTGCAACAGGGGCATAACCAGTGAATTTTGAGGTGTCTTTTTTAAGTTTTTGTTTAAAGAGAGGCAAGGATGTGATTAGGGTTAGTTCAGTAGGTAGCAAGTTCCAGTTTTTTCCTGCTGAGTTAGTAAACAGAGTCACCAGCCATGTTAGATTTTATAATGGTTGCAAGGAGTTTGCTAGAAGAACGTAGGGAATTCAGATTTTTATAGGGGATAAGAAGATTGGAGAGTATAGGGGTAGCGTTGGGTTGATAAATATTTTGTGGGCAATCGTAAGTTGGGAGATTGTCAGTTGGTTTTGGAATTCAAGCCAGTCTAGTTGCCGAAGATTCAAGCAGTGGTAAGTTCTAAAGGGATTGCCAGTGGCAAATCTGGCAATGTTGTTGTAGGAAGTTGCTAGTTTGTTGAGATTGTTTCTTTAGGTTGGTATAAATAGGTGAGGCATACAGAAGAGTAGCGATTAGATGGGAATGAACAATTCTGGTTCTGGCTGCTGGAGTTAGGAAAGGTTTTATTTTATATAAGGAGCCTATTTTTCTGTTTACTGTTTTAATGGTGTTATTTATATGGTGATCAAAGGTAAGGTAGTTGTCAATGGTTATTCCAAACAGTTTAGTAGTAGAGTCAGGTAATGTGACAGTGCCATTATTGGAAGAGACTGAGAAATCTAAGGGGGAGGACTTGGTAGTGGTGGAAAAGAGAAGGAGTTTGGTTTTTTTTGGCATTAAGGAGGAGACAGCGCTTTGTAAACCATGTTTCTACAGTATTAAAAACGTTTTGAGTAAGCGAATATAGTTCAGATGGGGAGTTTTCTGAGCATACAAGCATTGAATCATCTGCATATTGAATGCAGGTGGCTTGAGGAATTGCTAAGTGGAGGTCATTGATAAATAATGAGAAAAGTAGTGGTCCAAGAATAGAGCCTTGAGGGACTCGGAGGGTGACTGGCAGAACAGATGAAATTTGATTTTCCCAGAGAACTGCCTGTTGCTGAAGTGGGAGCTGAACCATTTAACAGCTTGAGAGTCAAAGGAAAGAGATTGAAGAATATTGATTAAGAGGGTGTGGTTTACCATGTCAAAAGCTTTTGAAAGGTCGAAGAGTGCAGATGAGAGGATGTTTTTATTGCGGTTTCTATTAATGGTATCTGTAAAGGATAAAAGGGCAGTAGTGGTACTATGAGATGGCCTAAAGCCATGTTGGCAGTCTGCTATTATGTTATATTGTGACAGATGATGTAAAAGTTGTTTGTGAATGCATTTTTCTAAAATATTTGCTAGGGGTGATAACAGAGCTATAGGCCGGTAATTTGAGTAGTCATTTGAGTTCCCACCTTTATGTATGGGAATAATATAGGAGATTTTCCAAATAATTGGAACAGTACCCTCTTTGATTGTTCTATTTATAAGGATAGATATAGGGTGGGCAATTGCTTTGGCTGCTTTTTGGAGATATTGTGATGGTAGTTGGTCAGCAGAAGGAGTACATGGCTTGAGGTTTTGAATGAATTTATAGATGAGAGTAGTAGAGATGGGTTGTAGTTTAAATGTAGGTAGAGAGCCTGATGGGGTAGTGGGAAGGCTTGAATTGTCTGGGATAAGTTGTCTAGCTAGAGATTGTATGGTGTCTGTGAAGAAAGAGTTAAAGGTACTGGCAGTTTGATAAGGGGGATTTGGATCGGCATCAAGTGGGGTAGGTGTTTGAGAGTGGCCTGGGGAAAGGAGTTTATTGATACTAGCCCAAAACTTTTGAGGATTATGTTGATGTGTTTGCTGCAGTTTATAGTAGTAGTTTTTATCTGTCAGTATTGCCTTTTTTGTACTATTTCTCAGTTGCTTAAAATTTAGTTGACCAGAGATATTTCTGTTTGATCTCCACTTAGCCCACACTTTGTTTCTAAGCAGGATTTGATGTCTGGTTTCATTAGAGAGCCATGGGGCTGGGTTGGACTTCATTCTGATGGACCATTTAGGTGCATGCATATCTAGGATAGATAGGAATTTAGAGTTAAAATACTTTACAGCCTCTTCAAGTGGAGGGGTTTTTAAAGGGTTCCAGTCACAGGCATTAAGTTCAGTTTGAAATAATTCTAAGTTAAAGTGTTTGGTAGAATGACCTATCCTAAAGGTGGGGAGGTTGGGAAGATCATTCTTTTCTCTTATGATGTAGGTTAAAAAATGATCACTTACATTGTCTGGCAATGTTCCTACGTTATAAGATTGTTGTTGTTTGTTTATAAGTATCCAGTCTAAGATGCTCGCTTTTTTACTTGGTTTGTTAATTCTGGTTGTAGAGGTTATAGTTTGGCTAAAGCCGTAGAGGTTAATATGAGAAGTAGGATTTTCTGAACTAACACCTTTCCAGTCAATGTTAGTCACCTAGTATTATAGTTTCTTGGGGATAAGTAGAAGACACCCAGTTTAATATGGCCTCTATTGTAGATATGTTATTTCCTGGTGGTAAGTAAATACAGATAATGTATAAAGATTTGTTAGAATTGATTTGGAGTTTGGAGATGAGAACTTCTGTGTTACTATCCTGGGTTGGATTATAAGGTAGGGCAGAGATATGAAATCCATCTTTAAATAGAAGTGCTACTCTACCCCCTTTCCGTTTTGTACAATCTTGTCTAAGTATGTTATAGCCTTGTTGGATGATTACATTATCTTTAGTTTCTGGTTTCAACCAAGTTTCAGTGAGGCAGAGGATATCAAAGGAGTAAATATCTAGGATGGCATGGAGGTGGGCTGTTTTATTATTAATGCTTTGGATATTTAGGTGTTCTATTAGGAGAGAGTTATGAAGTTTAGGATGGATTGAATGGATAGTGGGGTTGGCAGGGCCAGGGTTGGGGTGGATGTCACCATCTTTTAAGGAGGGATGTTTTAGTTTTGTTAATGAATTATACCTAAGGTATGTTTACACAGAATAAAATGAAGTATTTGGGAATACAGATTACAAATGATTCTGTTATGGCAGCTAGGTATTTGTGGGACGAGACTAAAAAGATGAAACAAAAACTGAGAAAATTGAACCTCTTGTTTATGGACAGCAAGATAAAAGCAGTGAAAATGTTTCTAGTCTCTCTAGTTTTATGTACAGGTCAGGCATATTTTTATGAACTAGAGTAAAAGCAGTGAGGAATAATTAGTCAAAGGAATTTATTTGGGAAGGAAAGAGGGCAAAGGTCAAGTGGGATAAGTTGATCCTTCCAGTAGAACAAGATGGTTTAGGATTATCTGATTTGAAGAGGTTCACACACAGGCTCTTATACATAACATAGCATATCTAAACAATCCTACCTTGGTTTGTGATTTATTGATCTTTACTGTTAAAAAAAAAAAAAAAAAACAAGCATGACTACAAGTGACATAAAGGCATTACAACTTTTGTCTAGCTTGCAGCACTTGTATGGTCAGAACAACTTTACTGTACTTAATTTATTATTCAATTGTATATTGCTGGTGTGACTTTGTCATATAAGCTGATTTAAGTTCTCTCAATTCTTTGGTTACTCTTTTTGATTATTTTCTGTTCCAATATTTTATTAATTTGAAACTGTGTATGCATTCCCTTAAATGAGTATCCAATTAACAATTTGCTAATGCATAAATATCTTGTACAGTATAATAAATGCACATATTTAAAGGTAACAGCTGATGACACTGGTGATTTGTGTTCATGTCAAAGGTTGGATGATTAGCTTACCATAGTTAGAAGTAAATCTAGACTTGATTGCAGTTGTACAACTGGCATGGCAAGCTATTGTTTCATATATTAATTGGACTGATAAACTAAATAATGTTATAGAACAAATAGAATACATTTAAGAAATGATACATCTGTTTGCAAAGATCATTCAACCCCTATGAAATAAGACTATGCCTCTGACAACTTTGGAATTCTGGATGCAAGTACTCAGCAATCTGAGGATCCAGTTTGTTTAGAAGGAAAGAAAGGAAGAAGTTCTCAACAAATAAGGAAGAAAAAAAGTGATTAATGACTGTAAAGGAAAGAGAATCCATAAAAAGGGCACTGCTTTGTTATGCAACACTCAGGTTGCAGGGAATGATATTTTTCAGAAAAACATCAGTCTACTGAAAAAGACATTTTCCACCAGAAAAGGTAGAAAAAAGTGGCAAGGGGCAGGTGAAAAGGAAGACATCACAAATGAACATGGAAGGATTGAACATTACAGTAAGAAAAAATAAGAAAGACAGATGTTGACTACATGGCTCAAGCTGTGAATTTACAATATCAGCTCGATGAGAATTTAATACACAATGAAAACAGTGGGATTAATAACACTAATAGTGATGATCTATCCTTCATAACAATTGATAGAGCAGATGTTACTGTATTAGAAGCTGAAGCTTCTTCAGAGCTGGCCAGCAAAGATATTCTTGTAATTGGAGATTCATTTATTAGAGGAACTGATTCTTATATTTGCAGAGAAGGTAATTAACATGGAATAGTGTTATGCTTGCCAGGAGCAAAAATAGAAGATGAGACAAACCTTGGAATTTCTTAATGTAAGGAAGTATGGATCATTTTTATTCATGTTTGTTTGTACAAATGATGTCATCTGCAAGGATTCTGACTGTTGGTAGGGAACTAACAGCCCTCTTAGTGCTGGTGTTGGCACATATTTTTGTCAAATCACCTATATAAAGGATATTCAGATCATTCTGAATGAAACTATTTTTGTTCAGACAGGATGGCATGCATTTGTCAGTATTAGGAAAGCAAATTTTTGTAGCAGATATTTTGCAATATGTGACACGCTAGGCAGGATTTTTGCCAAGTTAAAAATGTAACCGTTCACAGATAGCAACATTTGATGTATCTCTGATGGTTGTTAATGCTAGGAACATTAATAGTTTTTTTTTATTGGAAAATGTTCTACGTTCCTTCAAGATTGATGTTATTGTTTGTGAAACATGGTTAAAGAACAATGACTGGAAACCAGTTCTGTCAGGGTATAAATGTTTTTACTGTAGGAGACATTCTAACAAAAAATCAGGTGGAGGTGTTATCATAGGGATTAAAAATAATTGAGACCTGTGATTATTACATGCTCAATGATAACACCAATACTATAGACTGTGTAACTGACAAAGACAACCGTGGAACATATAACAGTTTGGAGTGTACAGACCACCGTATTAGAGTGCAGATGACCTAGAGGAAATTCATACATTTCTTGCATGAAACAGAGGAAGCAAGAAGAATATTAGCTGGGGACTTAAATTTATTAGAAACAGACTGGAATAATATTGATTCAACAATGTTGGCAAGGAAATTATTCACATGTATTTAGGAACAACAATTGCTTCAGATTGTAAAAAAAAAATCCTACCGGGGGACGAAACATACTAGACATAGGGTTCCTAAAAACATTACTGTTACTTCAAGTCAAGTTTTACCACCATTTATGTACAGTGATCATAGGGTTATAAAGGTTAATCTGTTGCTAGATAATTCTGCCAAACTGAAATCTAAACAAATGCACAGAAGGTTGATTATATGGAAGCAAAACAGCCACTATGTAAAACTAACTGGAGTGGAAAAAGTGCAGATGGAATGTAGAAAGTTTTGAAAATAAAATTGTTTTAGTACAAAAAAAATCAAAAAAATGTTATCAGGATCTGGGCATACATCATCAGGGAGATATGTTTCCATAAGAACAAGATATCTGTTTAAGGTGAGAGACAAAAATATAATGGAAGAGTCGAAATACAACTTTCAAAACTGAAATAAGCTGGAGAAACAGATTAAGCATAATGTGAGACCAGGCCAAGAAAAACTTAAGAAAATGTATATAAAAATACTGAGCATAATAGCAAACCTTTTTATAGATACATAAGACGTGGAAGGAGTAAAGACATACAAATTGATAAACTATGTGCAGATTCTAAAATTTATTCTCCAACCCAACAGATTTTAAATATATTTACAAAATCTTATGCAAAACAGTTTGGCTCTACAAAAGGGGTGATAAGTTGTCCTAGTGACATCCAGGTAACCCCATAAACTGGAATCAAATTAGATTATATTGAAAAAGAACTGTGTAAACTGGATTCAAACAAAGCACAGAAAGGAGAGACCATTAGTAATAATGACCTGAGAACGCTTCAGCAAGAACTTACAGTACCATTATATCTATTATTCACTAAGTTATATAAATATGGGGAGATTCCTCAAGATTGGAGACATGCGCTTATTAAACTTGTCTTCAAGGTAAAGGGGAGTAGGACAAACCCAGAGTCATACAGACCCTTAAGTCTACTTTCATGTTGTGGAAAAATAATGGCTAACATAATATTGGATAAGTTATTTTCAGAACTGGATAGGGTGATATTTGAAACCATATATCAGCATACATATGTTGAAAACAGATCTATTGCCACCTGTAACATGATGTTCTATAATAATATAATAGCTATGAATGAAAATTGTGCTATGATGTAATCTACATAGATTTAACTTCAGCATTTGACAGGGTCATACACAAAACACTGATCAATAAATTAGTACAACTAGATATTGATGTACTCTTTATAAGATGCATAGCTACATGGCTTAGAAATAGGACAAGGCAAGTATCATACAGCAACTGGACAGGTGAAATCCTTGCTTACAGTCAGTGTCCCACCAGGCTCTGTCCTAGGCCCTTACTTGTTTATATTGTATCCTTCAGGCCTAACTTTTTCATCTGAGGTGGTGTTTTGTCTATATGCAGGTGACCTGAAATTGGGTAAACTGATTACATTTGTTACAGATAAGGCATGTCTTCAAAATAACTTGACTAAATTGACCATTTGGAGACAGGAGAATAATATGCTGATAAATGCATCACAAACTAAGCACATGAGATTTGGAAGACATAAATTGAAAGGTGAATATTTAATACAGTGCACAGTGATTGAAACTGTAGACTCATTTAAGGACCTGGGTATATGGGTAGATTCAGCTATGAGTTTTTCTAATCATATCAACCAAATGGGTAATGATGATAGTTATAGAACTATAGGTTGTATAAAAAGCTTTATAAAGTGTAGGAAACCAAAATTAATGAAGTCATTGTTAGTTACATTAGACACAAACTTGAGTATGGAATAACAATATGGAAACCCTATAAGAAAACAAGCATGAGTAAACTGGAAAGAGTGCAGTGGAAATATACTAAGAGTATATATGGATGTGAAAATGTAAGTTATTATAAAAGATTAAAATATCTGAACTTGTACAGTGTCTCTTGATAATATCTAAGAGGAGATATTATTCAGGTATATAGGGTATTTAGAGATGACTACCTCTGGGAATGTTTGGGGTTATCAAAAAGTATTAGAGAATCATCAGACAACCTATGTAGAAGATTCTATAGGAATGATTTGTACTAATTGGTTCTCTGACAGAGTAGCTGATGCGTGGAACAGATTACCAAATTACATTAAAGCAAGTACTAGTTTAGATATTTTTAAGAACAGCCTGGACACTTATGGGAACAAATGTTTTGGTATATTGGCATGCTAGAAGGGCATTAAGGCCTGTGCTTGAAATATTTGTATGTATATAACATAAGCAGAAAGTTGTAATTCGAAGTGTAATGGCATAATGATGAGGAAGCATGGGGGTATTCAAGAAATAAGGAGAGACTGGGATTTTGGAAGCAGATCTTTAAAAACCCTTAAGGAGAATAACGGCAGCCATACATAATACTACTTTAAGAAATTAGTGTGTTAAGAAGCAAATCAACATGAGAATGGAAAAAGATTTTAGGGGAACAGCGAATAGGCAAGAGGGGGGCTGGAATTTACTGGAGGAAACTGGAAAAGGAACCAAGGTATTGGGAACAAATAACTGGAGAGGAAAGGTAATAGAATGGGAAAAGGCCAAGAATTTATTTGGACTGCAGGTATCCGGGATTGATATCAGAGTGTAGGCAAAGAGAAAAGGAATAGAGGAATCTTTAGTAAAAGACCTGACCTGGTAGAGTTTTTAGTTGAATCTAGAATGGAAGCTACCATTAAAAAAAGGGATAATTCATATGGCATATCAAGTATTATACAGTATCTATAGAAGCCAATAAAAAGTAGAAAAGATTGGGAAGAGAGATTGGATAAGCAATTCACAAGAAAACTATGGAAAGATGTGTATGGCTCTCCCAAACATGCAGCAAAGTCTAGACGATTTAGCAATTTTTTCTTGGACGTGGTTGTATAGATATTTTTATACCCCAAACAGCCTTCACTGAAATTTTCCTCAGGTAGATGCAAAATGTTGGAGATGTGATGGGGAAGCGGTAGCTGGAAACATATATTTTGGGAGCATAATGAGTTGACAGACTTTAAAAATTCAATACAGAGTACTCTGTCAGAAATATTGGGTGAGAAAATGGATATAATTAAGGAAAATATTTTTTGAGTTGAGATACAGGATCCGAATTGCCTAGATTTAGTAAGGCCTCGTTAAGTTTAATTTTGGTGGCTGCAAAAAAAAAAAAAATTAATAGAAAATGGATAGTAAAGTCTAAACCATCTGCATTTTGAAGTATTGAATGTAGCAATTGAGATAAAAGAACTGGAAATGGGATATTTGGAAAGGGTAGGAGCAAATTATATAGAAAAAAAATGGAAATTGAGGGAACAATACATGCATAATAATTTGGAGGAGGAGTTAGGTTTAAGGGAAGGCAGGAACTGAACAATGTATATAATGTCGAAGTGATAGTTTTATTAAAGAATACATGTGTTGTCTGTAACTGGGAACATATTGATATGGTTTGTTTTCTTTTACATAAATTTATGTTTGCCTGTATTATAAGGAATAGTTTAATAAAGATGTTAAAAACAGATGCAAGTAAAATCATCCTTGATTTGACTGTTTACATCTAGTCACTTCCCACTAGTCTCCTACTGCATATGTAACATTTCTGTGAGATATGGAGAGCCTGTTTAAAGGAAGGCATGTCTACACCTTGTTACAGAATGAGCAAACTGTACATCAGCACTGTGATTGGAGAACAGATGTTCTCCAGCAGGGTATTAATGTAAAAGTAATGGCCACTGAAAAATTAGTCAGCTGCTTCATGGTAGCATATCAAGCTGTCGTGGAGCTCGAACTGAAAAAAAAACCTAATGGCCACCATTAGTTTACACTCACTAAGCAGCGTTTATTAGCAAGTATAAATTAAAAACAAAATAAAGTGTCTATGTGCTGTGTGTGTCTGTGTGCATGAGAGTGAGACATTGAGCCATTATCTTACACTTGCTAAGCAGCACTTTTGCTGTTTAGTGAGTGTAAAAATAAATAAAACCGAAAACGTGTGTACGTGTGTTTGTCTGTGTGTTTGTATGCATGTGTGAAAGTAGAACAGACTTTTGTGTGTGAGCAATCCCTGGCAGCAATAGCATCAGTTAAGAGGTGGCATAATTCTTGTTTACACCTCTCAACCTCATGGCACAAGAAATCTGGACAGAACCACAAATAATGAGGGACAAATGACTCAAAATAAGGACAGATTCTAAGTTTATAAGAAAAATATTTAAAACGTTGATAGAACAGGGTTTCCATTAGCATATATTTGAAGGATATAAAGTCAAACTCCATTGGCTGTCATGTAATGCCTTCAATCTCCAGTGATTTGCCAGAAAACTGCACATTTTATGAGGATTTAACCAAACATCCAAAAATCTGGACATTCTACAAAAATCTGGACAGTTTTATTAAAAAAAAAAAAAAAAAAAGTCCGACTCTTGGTTCAAAATATCTGGCTAAATGTAAAATAAATGGGGGACAAAGGCTCAAAATAGGAACATATTTTACTTGATTATTATGATTTGTGTTGGCATGTATTTTCTGAAGAAAATAGGCTGAAAATCAAATGTATGGCATTTAATAGCTTCAATCTCCAATGACTGGCAACAAACCAAACGTTTTAGGAGTAACGGACCAAAAAATAAACTAAATGCCTGGATATTAGTGTTATATTTTGGATGTAAAATGCTTCCTCCAGCACCATTAACATATACTACAGCAAGTGTGAAACATTAGGAGGAGGAACTATTTTACATCAAAAATATATTAAAAAAATATAGTACTTAATACACAAGTAAAACAAAACAATTTTACAGAGATCCCATTCGGAGTAGGTCCTCTATGCCCCTGGAAGGGCATTAATAACACATAAACACAAACCCTATCAGGCATTATTGCTTACTTGATCAGCTCTTACTGCACAGCACTGATTGACAGCAGTGTCACATTTTTTAGACATCTGTGCAGAGAACACCTGATAGGAAGATATGAATGGGTGAATGAATTCTTAACTCTGAAACCTTACTCTTTTTTTTCACACAGAAAAAAAACACCAAGGATGCTGGTCCAATGTTCATAGGTTTGAGAAGAAAATGCACTAGGAGTGGATTTGCTGCAGCCAGTGGTAAAAGCACAAGTTCTTGCCCTGTGTGGTTGAGTACTTTTAATTAAATATTCTTTCACAGACTGTATCTCTAGCAAGGGCTGCGTATTCTTCCAAAGTTTAGAAAGCTGTGTTTGTATACCTTGCTGGATGGGATTGTGTTACCTGTAAGTTGTGGTTTCTCCTGTTAGAAAGAATAAATAAATCATATACTGCATCACAAGGAAACGCAAGAGATCTTGGACTTTGTGGGACTAGCGTCTCCTTTTTTCAAGGAAGATGCCAATTTCTTTTCACAATCAATGAAGCGTTTTGGACAAGTAATACTGTGTTATCTCTAGGCATTCCTTTCATTAAACATCTGACATGTTTTTGGGATTTGTGTTAAGCATGTTATTAGTGTCTCTGGTTAATGCAGTTTTCCTGTAGGCTATGGTTACAATGACGGAGTACTGAACTTTTCTACCATTTGATCTTGTATACATTATGCTACCGCCTGCAGTTTTTCCTTTGTATACAGTCTTAGTCAGTATATGACATGCATTTTATTTTCCAATTAATGCTGTCTGTGTAAGTTTTCAAATGTATATATACCTCTAATAAAGCTTCTGTTGAAAACCCTTCTCATCATGTTCTAGTACTATCTTGTGGCCTTGTTTTCTATTCTTGAAAGCATCATCACAAAACAAACAATGCAAAGCAGATGGCAGCTCAGATGAAAGCTTTAGGTATAATATCTCTGCTTCATAAGTTCCACTGAAGTACAGAATGGAAGCTGGGCCTCAATTTTCAGGAGTCCAGGAGAGATGTGGGTAGGAGTCTTCAAAGTGACTGACTTCCTTAGTGGTATGAACACAATGTTCCATATTCTATCTTCATAAAGTGTAAATAATCAGATGACAGTTACAGGCAAATGGTCCCCAAGTGTTTGTCGGAAATGACAGTTGTACTGCAACAAGTTGCTGCAAGGAATGGGAGAGTTTGTAAATACAAAGGCCTAAAACAGCACTGGAAATGGGTATACAAGGAAGTCTAACTGCAATGGTAGAATGCAGAGAAAATTTTGAAGCGGGGACATAAGTTAGGAAGTGGCAACAGAAGTCCAATAACATAAGCAGACATCCTCGGGATTCATTGCTTGTATTATACTGTTTTGTTTTCTTAATATTTATATCTGTTTTGAATACTTCAGATTTTTTTTATTTTAAACACTTGCATAACTGTTTATGTAACTTTATTGTAACTATTATGAGCTATAATACCTGTTTCGTACAAATCTTTCAGGAAAAAATAATTTTATCAGATGTACAACTGTATGTACAAAAGCATGCATTTGCGCATTGGGTCAGGGTGTCACTTCAACAGTGACAGCTATCTAGAACAAACGCTTACACTGCTGGGTGGCTAGCCCATATTGGCTTCAAATGTTTAAAGACCCAGTTAAATGACATCACTTGTTGTTTTGTTTTATATGTTATCAGTTCTCTAGTGGTCAAGAGAAAAAAATCAACTTCAATTGTTTCAACCTGTCTGCATTATTAACCTAGACATTTCAGAAATTTCTGTTAACATTTTTTACGTTAACAGTTGTGGTTTTACTTGTTCCACATTTAAGCTGAATTTATTGCAGGAATAAGTAACAGTAGCTTTAATGAGACATCAAAATTTCCTCTGCAAATGCAATATGCCTTTTAAAGGGAAAATTTGAGACTAAGCCCTTATAAATCACCTCCTTAGTATTTAACTATGTTGGCAGGCATAAGTATGAGGAAATTGCAGTGTTACAATGGTTTGACTAAATGGGGATAAAGTATAATATTTTGTAATTAAATAGATGGAAAATCATTTGTCAGACCTAACTACTTTGTGCAGTGCTATTGAAATTAGTTTTCTTGGAACTAAATTTTTCATAAAAAAAAAAAAAGACTTGGTTATGTTGAATATCAGAACTCTACAACTCTGATACACCATACTGGGGTGTTCAACCTGTATGATTTAGTTAAAATCAGCTCATCTCATTCATATTTTCCATCCACATATTTAGCTATGAACTGCATTATTTTTGGTGACTAAGTATACACAGCACATTAGTAACCAATGTGCATTATCTAGTTAGGTAATTAGATTCTCAGTCTAAACTGAGGACTGTAAGAAAAAATTAACTACTCTTTAATGTACTGGGCTAAACTACTTGTAAACCAGTTTTATTAACAAATTATAAGATTAATTTGAACATTACTCTCGGGCAAATGCTGGGCTGCATATTAGGCACAGAGCTGTAATTCAGTCAAAATGTTGCAGATTATGTGAAGAATAAAATGGAAATAAGTGGGAGAGAACGCTACACCTGTGAAGGTGCAGCAAAGCCCACTTGCTGAATCTTTGATTGTTCAAACATGGATTTTGAGTTAATGGAATCTTCTTTCCCTCAATATGGAGTAACATCTGGACTTATAATAGAGATCAAGACATTTAACCACTTTGAAGTTTGTAGCTCTTTTGCTGCTTTGTAAAAAAGGAAGTATAAACAAAATTATCCTGTTTACATTATAGAAAGAGGTTAAAGAGTGAACTACAAAGCAGTAATACATCTTGTACAAAGCCTGAGAAAAATAGGAGATAGGCATAAGGTTACCAATCTAAAGAAATCCAGGGATGTATGGAAAAATGCATGTGGTATCTTGTATGAAAATACTACATCAGCATAAAGGAAACTACAGGTTAGTTGAATAAGAACCATTTTTAACAAAAATTACTTGTAGGCAAGGTAATTGGTGTCCCCTGTTAACTCACACGTGCAGGTTCTATGACTTCCAAATATTACCAGGACTACCACTGGTTTTATAGATTGTTACAGATTCCCATTTCAGAGCTGAATGTTAGGACCTCAGTTCATCTCTCCTTCCTATATGTATACTCCAGACTCCACTGAATCCTTGTTCCAGTGACTTGTCCCATACTGCTCTCAGCCTGGCCTATAAAAGTGTGAGCAGATAGAGTACAAAGGATTAGTCCATATAAAATCACTTGGGTAGCAGATCTATGAGACTTTCTCTCTGATACTCTCCCTGTGGGGGGAATAAATATACCTTGTTGAAGTTTTCAAGTAGTTTATTCAGTTAAGTAGGTAGCTGGATGAGTGTTCCTGTTCTAATTACATTACATTCAGACCAGTGACAAGTGGAGTACCACAGGGTTCAGTCCTGGGTCCACTCCTGTTTGTTATCTACTTCTCTGAAGTACAAGCTAACACAGAAGGTCTTTGGTTAACGAAGTTTGCAGATGACTGCAAACTAGGAGTCATAATCGAAACTACTAACAATGTGGACATCCTACAAAAGGACCTTATTGAGACAGATGCCTGGTGTTAAAGCCATGGCCTCAAGCTCAATGCAAAAAAGGGCATTGTCATCCCTTTTGGTAAAAACTCTGTACTCATGAAGTATCACATAGGCGGTAGTCTGCTTAACACCAAAAGTGTGATGAGACCTTGGGACACAGGTGGACAGTAATCTCTCCTTTGATAATCACATCTCCACAGTTGTCAGGAAATCCTTCTATGTGACGCACCTCATCACAAAAGGTTTCTCAGCCAGGAAAAAGAGGTCATTGTTCCCCCCTACTCATCACTCAGACCCATTATAGAGTTTTTTGGTATGTACCTCACAAGACATCTACGACAGCTGGAAAGGCCGCAGAAATGCCTCACAAAGAGGATTACCAGCCTCAAACAGATGCCCTATGCAGACTGTCTCAAAAAACTCCAACTTTACTCAGTCGCATATCGTCTAATCAGAGGCAATCTCTGCCTAACATACAAAGCTATGTCAAACCCAGAGCTGTTGGACATACTCCACTTAAAGAAATCACAATCCCACTGAGTTACATGCTCTAGGGTTCAAAACCTTGCACCACAATAAACAGAACATGCTGGAGGGATAGATTCCTGTCCCAGAGACTTCCCATACTCTGGAGCAAACTACCTATTTATATCGAACAAAGCTCCTCATTAACACTCAAGAAAAATCTCGATTAGATGGGAAATAGGAAATTCACCCCGGGGATCACTTCTGTGGCTTTGCTTGACAGGGGCACAGGTAAATAATTTTCTTGGGTGGCGAAAGCCAGGGTACCTATTTGGCTAGGCTTATAGGCCCTAGGGCCAATAGCCTAGTAACTACCTATGAACCTCTGAACAGGTCAGTTATTTATAGGTAGTTAAGAGACAATGGTGGGAGGGTCCAGGGGAGGAAAATCTGGGAAATGGAAAATCAAGGAGCTAATCCCAAAGCTTAGAGGTTAGTCCCTTATTTGAATATTCATGAAAGACTTGGGAAGGTCTTAAAATATTTTATTTTTAATTTTTAAATTTTAACAAACAAAACATGACACCACACCATGAGCTATCCCTATAGAACTATATTTAAGAAAGCACTTTCACTTGAGCTTTATCAGGCCCATCTAATAGAGTGGTTGACACTCTGATCATTAAAAATGCCTGCTTTTACAAGACTACCATCAGACTGTCAGTTTCCTAACACACACAATATGATGGGCGGTGTCTGCATCATGTGGGGCTCATATTCCTTGGAGCCTATTATGAAAGCTTAATTACAGAAGTTTTTCCAGTCTATCACATGTAATATGAAATACAATATAAAAGGCTAATATCTCGTATAACAATAAGGTTGACAGTGCCTGCTTCTAAGAGAGTCATATACGCGATTACTCTGACCAGTACCCATTCTTCTTCCTACTGATGAAGATGGATCTTTCTATATACAGGGGAGGTAGTCACTTATATGTACTCTAGGTGATTCCCATTTCTGAATAATACATGCATCGAGAGAAATAGTTTACAGTGGTAATAAGTCACAGTGCTCATTTTTACAGAGCTTATGGATGTGCACAAATAGAAGGAAAAAATAAGTAAAGTTTCAGACTTCAGAACCTTTTGTATAGGGTTTCTCTGCCCATGGAATAAAAACCCACCAAGTGGTGAACTGCAGAGTATACAAAACCTTCAATAAACATAAAAGTCTCAGATCTTTGAGCGTAGCAAATTGTGTCTATGGCAAAGAATATAACAGTGTGGAGTGGTGCCCCTGGATAACCATTTTCATTGTACTGCCAATTGCAGACATTTTGTTAAATGCAGTCCATGTGACTAAAGTATCTCTACCTGGCTGCTTTGTGGTAGCTCCAGTGAAAGGTATAATGTTCCTAATCTCAGAATATGGTTTTATGATACTGCAGTCTGGAGTTTTCAAGGTTCCAGGTGGTGAAATCAGGGCTCTGCTGTTCAAATTCTTCCTGTCTTCAGGTTCCAGTTGGTGAAGTTAATACGGCTCAGTGCCTGGCTAAAGACTGGAAACTGGGAGGGATCAAGTGGAAGGGCAGTTAACCAATCTCCTGAGAGAGTGGGTGGTGCCATGGGACCCAGGGTAGGGTTAAGTAAGGTAAGAGACTGATTTAATCAGTATGGTTGTAGGCTGTCAATCAAACCCAGAGGCTAGTGTTTGGCCTCCTTTTTCTCATTCCTAACAACAAATGGAAAGCCCAAGTCCCAAATGAGTAATAGAAAAAAACATTTTCAAAGAAATGAAAGTTGCTGTTTAAGGTTGTGCACATCATGAGGTAAAAACATTTTCAAACTCTGACAGTTAGTTTAGATTTGTGTACAGCTAGAGATCATAAAACAAATGAAAAAGCAAAACAAGTAAAACAAACACAGTGGCTCGTTTCCAGTGTTACTAGGTCACCAAAATAACCATACCCTACCTCTCAACTTCTTAGTGCAAAAAATCTGGACAAAGCCTGACAAAAACGGGGGGGGACAAAGGCCCAAAAATAGGGACAGACTTTAAATATTGTTATAAACTTAGAAAGGTTATAGAGTAACAGGGTTTGTTTTAACACACATTTTCTGATGGATCTGATGTGTGAAACTCAAATGCATGTCATTATTTAGTGACTTCTTACCTCAGATCATCCCAGTGATTTGCCTGAAAACCACAAATGATATGAGAAACAGACCAAAAGTATGAGCAAAAAAATCTGGACAGTTGGGAGGTATGAACCATACCAAGGTAGATGCAGTGTTTTACGAATCTAATTTCTTGATTGGCTTTTTCATATTAACAGTAGCAATTAGAGTTAACAGTTTTGTCCAAATCCTACATTAAACAGTACAGGTGTTTTAGCTGTGTGATTTATGGTTTAATGTCCTAAGTGCAAGCATACTTTTAATGGAAATGCTTGAGTTTAGACCAGAATAGTGGTGGATGCCCAGCCTGACCTGCCATTTTCTCAAGGATGGCATTTCTGTTTCCGAGTGGACCCATGGTGAGCTTTTCCTGGAAGTGGAAACCTCCATGGTCTGGAAAATCACGGCAGTGCTTCGCTAGTTGTTTTTTGAGGATCTGGAGTCTGATGTCAGGCAAGTGGTGTGCCACTCTGATTTTTGAATTTATTCCCAGTTTTCCATACGTAAAAACAACTGCAACCATTACACTGAGCACATTTATCATGAAAGCAGTGCTGTAATTACCAGAACAAGTGTTACTGACTTTTTTTTACCATACTGGACAGACTTAGTAGTCCTTGTTGCTCATGTATTTGCAGTAAATGCAAAGAGGGGGACACAGGGGTACATTTCTCTGTTGCCCTCCTCTGGTCTAAATTTGCATACTACCCAGTCCATAATGTTCCTGGCCATCTCAAAACAAAACAAGGATGTGGTCCTATGGCTTTTTCCAGTTGTTTTTCTGTAATTACCCAGCTCTCCATCATGATTTTTCTGATTGTATTGCAATCTACTGCAAAAGTGAGTAGCCTGCTTCTTTTTGTTTTGTCTCCCTGTGGATCCTGGTGTTGGTTTCTACTGAGCTCTAGGAGTCTGTTGCAGGTGAAGTCCCTCAAAATGGGGTCCTCTACCTCTTTTAAAGTTCTGATGGGATTGAGGATGGTATTCAGTAATCTATTGCTGTACCCCATAGCCAGGAAGTCTTGGTATAGGCTGATTAGATTTGTGACAGAATCTCTTAAGTTCTTTGGAGACGCATGCAATTTTCATCTCCTGAGATTTTATGACATTTGTCTACATGATCTAGGGATGCATGTTTTACTGTGCCTCAGCATATTAACCCTTGGTGTTCTGAACAGGTTTTTGGAAAGGCATTTGTTTTCACCTCCCTTGGATATGGTTATGTCTAAAAAGCTGACCGAGGTCTTGCTGTGAAAGGTCATGAATCTCATGAAGCTAGTAGAATTACTGATACAGTTGTAAAAGTCATTCAGTGCGAGTTTATCCCCCTCCAAGATGATAGATTCCATCCATGAAATGGCGATAGCATTTCATTGATGCAAATTAGCAGTTTGATGCACTGCCTCTTCCAATTTTTCAAGTGCCACACTGGCCAGGCTTGGGGCCATGGCTACTCCCATAGCTATTCCAGTAGTCCGCTTATAAAACCTGTTAAACATGAAGTAGTTATTCTTCAGGGTTATATCTAATAACTTTCCTAGAACTTCTTGCCCTCCTGGTAGTACATTCCTGTTCTTTCCCTATATCTCTGTTATAGCTTGAATACAGTAGCTGCGTGGAAGCACTGTATAAAGTGCGTCCACATCTGTTGTGGCCGGGATTGTGGAATTGCTGACAAGAATGTCTCTAATTTTACCAAGAAAATCTGTTTTCATTGCATATTAAATTTGAAAGCATACAATTCTCATCCATCTGGCTTTGCACATCCACAGCTTGAGCTATGTAGTCAACATCTGTCTTTTTCTTAGAGTAATGTTATTCAATCCTTCCATGTTCAGTTTTGATTTCTTCCTTTCCACACCTGCCTCTTGCCTCATTTTTTTACCTTCCATTTTGGAAAAATGCCTTTTTCTGTAGTCTGAATGTTTTCTGATAGAAAAATGTTATCATTCCCTGGAATTTGTACATAAATCAGTGTCCTTTTTAGTATGTTTTCTCTTTACTTTACAGATATTAATCAGTTTCTTTTTCTTCCTTGTTATTTGTTAATTTCTTCCTTCCTTTTTTTTGTTTCCTTCTAAACTTTACAAATCCTCAGATTGCTGAATACTTGCATTCAGAATTCTAAAGTTGTCAAGGGCATCGTCTTGTTTCACAGGGGTTGAATGATCTTTACAGACCTTAGAGACATTTCCTAAATGTGTTCTATTTGCTCTTTGCCTAACATTATTTATCTCATCCATCCACTGTTAATATGTGTAACAACAGTTTTCCAATCTGTGCCAACTGGACAAGTACAATTATTGTCAGTAAGCCTAGATTTACTTCTAATAATGGTAAGTAAATCATCCAACTTTTTACATGAGGAACACAGATCACCACTGTTATCCGGTGTTACCTTTATGCATAGCATTTAGTATACTGTACAAGATACTTGTGCTTTAGCGAATCATTAATGGCATATTAATTTAAGGAATCCATATTCCGCTTCAAACAAAATATTATAAAAGAAAAGGGTAATCAAAATCAGTAACCACAAAATTCAGAGAACTTAAACCAACTTCTGTGACAAAAATCACACAAGCAGTATGCAACTAAATACTAAAGTACAGTAAAATTGTTCTGAACATACACATTCTGAAAGACGCAAGCTATAATTCCTCTGTCTCTTGCAAAAGCACCTAGTAGCTTCTGCTCACTATCGCTTGCAGTCACACTTCTTTTTAACACTAAAGATCAATAAATCACAAAGGATTGTTTAGATATGCTCTGGATTGTCCCCTCTGAAGTCTGTGTGACTTTATAGCGGATGATGCCCCTTGGGATGGTTAGAGCTTGCCTGCCTGAAACCTATCCCTTTCTAACAACCAACAGTGAAAATGTAAAACAAAATATAAATCAAAGTAAATCTTCTCGTCTGCAAGCTATCCCTTCCTTCCTCCAAACAGTGAAAAACAGTGATAAAAATAAGATATAAATTCAAATAAAACTTCTCTTACCAGTCAACTACACAGTAAATCGTAAACTAAGATAGGATTGTTTAGACAAGCTCTCAATACATTTGATGATGTGGTAGTTGCTAAGAACAAAATATGAATGATGGAATATTCTGGTTTGTCTGGATGTTTAAAGAGAATAGGAATGACCTTGAATAAAAGTAAGAGTTTAGGTGATGTGGTGAAAACTGGGGTGTGTATTTTTCAATTAATGTGTCTGCTAGCAATAAAATGTGGGAAAATTATGTAGTTATGAAGTTATGATGCAATGGGGAGGGTCTGATAAAAGAAATATATCTTCTTTGGAGGACATATAGATAAGCATTCAGAAAAAAAGGCTTATCTGGTGAATTATTTATTAAAGGGAAAATAGCATACATGTCAAATGTTTATATGATCCCAGAAAAATATGAAAATTAAATTATACCTTTGGTGTTTTCTGTCATGGGGTTCAAGAATAAACCTAGTGGAAAGAGGTGTGTTGTGCATGATTGAAGATGAAGGGGGATTAGGGTTACCAGATCAGTTGTTTGTTATGCTTCTTTAAACTTGTATAGAGTATTAAAGTGGATAAAGAAAGAGAATGAGAAATTAGCGTGACTGCATAAATACAACTACACAACATCCTAAGGAAATGACTGAGAATAATAGAGAAAAATATGTAAATGAAATAAAAATATCAAGAAAAAAATACTAACATGGAAAATTTTTGATGATAGAGAGAAAGAAAGAAGGATGTGCTATAATGTGATAAAATAATGTGTAAAATCCATGGGAAAATTTACCAGAAGAAATGACTAAAGCCAGTAAAGTAAGGAAAAAGTAATGTGCCAAGTTAGTAGTATGTCAGGATTTCCTATGGAGATGGACAATAAATAGGTTACCAATAAAGGGAAATATGGCATATAAAAAGAAACTTGATACAGTGTGTTTATTTTGTGGGGGGAAGAGAACAGAGCATGCTGTTTTGAAATGTAAAAGAATGGTAACTCTGAAAAAGGTTGTGTAAAGAACTTTTTTGAGAATGTTAGACAATTTAGATATAATTATGTATGGATATAAGAAAGAATGTGAGATGGATATATAAGAATTTATTTTATGTAATATGGGTTATTTGGAATGAAAGAGCAAATGAAATTTTGTTTAATGGGAAATGGATTTTGTCATACATTGTACAACATTAGATTATGGTTGTGAAAGGTGTGCGGATCAATAATGGAAGCATAACAATGAGGATATAAGAAAAAATGATAAATGGTAATAAAAAGAAATGTGTGTGTATTCATATTTAATGCATACGTGTGTGCCTGTAAATATGTACATTTTTAAGTATATAAATGCTTTTTATGCTGTTAAATTAGGGACCCCTACTCTTTGGAGGAGAGGAAGTGTAGCACTGTCTGGAGCTGCTAGGTGCTGCAGCAGGGCTGCTACTTCATTTCTGAGAATCCAGCAATGTAGGAGACTGCAGCAGAGCTGGAGGGTGGAGCAAGAGAAAACATACTGAAGGATGGAGATGGATACGAAATAACTTGCAGAGCTGGAAATGGAGGACTAGAGAGAAGTGCTGAACCAGAGAGAGCCAAAGGAAGGAGAAAAAACTAGGTGACATGGTGGGAGTGTGTGTTACAGGAAGAAAAAATAGAGGTTAAAAACTCAAACTGGTGGTAAGGGAAAATAATGGTGGTATTATTGACTGGTGGAGTAGCCAGTTTTCAGGGTTTACATTTACAACAGGAGTTTTTTGTTTTGAGATTGACAACACAAACAACTGTTAGTGAATGGAAAACAATGGAGGTAGTCTCAGCTGGTGGGTAGCTAATTTTAAGGGTTTACCTCTGCAGCAAGTTTTTTTTGTTACAAGAATGAAATTATGCAGGTGCTGCAAGGCAAGGGGAGAAAGAAAATGGAACTGAGAGGAGAGACAGTTGCAGTTTCTCAACAGCTACAGAAGATGACCATTGGTAAGAGCAGGTATGACATTATGGATAGTATTATTTTGCCACTAACAGTTATTAAATACCAAGAGCATTAATTGATTTGAGGGCTGAACATTGTTGTGAAGTGATATTTGAATGCTTTAACTTGCTGGAAGAGTTTGAGACTGAAAAAAGAAATGCAGTCACACCATGGAAAGACCATTTCAGAGCTTGAGACTATAGCTAAAAAAAGAAAATAAATTTGCATTTTAGGACTTGAGATATGGGTTAGCATGAGTTAAAACAGTTTTTTCTTTCACTGAATAGTAAAGAAAATGAAATAAAAAAAATGTGATGAAAGAAATGTGCAGACTGGGGGTTGGGAAGTGTAGGAAACAATGGATGTTAAGGGTGAGAAATTAAACATATTTCAAATACAATAATTGTGAATGGTATAAGAAGATTTGTAAGGTACTGGGATCAACCCAAAGCATGCTATTACTGTGGGGATGAGAGTCCTTTAGTACACAATTGTAACAAATGAAGGTGTGGCCAATAGAGGGAGAGGGGACATACAGTCAAAAAGTGTAAGCCATTTTGTAGAAAATGAAAAGAATTTGGGTACTTCTGGTCTGACTGTCCAATATTAGAAGAAGAAAGCTCAGAAGAAATACATACAGTAGAAATACTATTACAAAAAATGGTGAGAGGGGAGGGGAATAGTAAAGAAAGGTTCAGCAATGAAGAGATACTTAGAAAAGAAATAGCCATTCAAAGCGAGGTTGTTAATACACAGGAAGAGAACAGATTTGCAATTTTAGAAAGTGAAGAAGAGGGAGACATTTGGACAGGAACAAGATAGTGAAAAATCAGTGGGTGAGATACTTAGGAGTAGGACAATAAAATATGACCAGGAAGTAAAACATTTAAGAAAGGAAAAGGACGATATAGGAATTTTAGCATTTAATATAAGTAGCATTAGAAATTATGCAAGAGGTTTAGTGGTGGTAAAATGGTGTAAAAAAAAAAATAACAATGGATTTTTTTGCCTACTAGATTCCAGATGTAGCAAAAAAGAAAAAAATAAGAATGCAGGTAGTATTAGGTGGATAAATTGGTTGGTAGGAAATTAGATGTTTTGAAATAGGAATTCTTATAAAAATGAAGAAATACTAATTTCAGAAGTAACAGTAGTGCCAGGAAGGGTAATTATATGCGATATAAGAATTAAGTAAAACTGTATAGCACTAATAGTGATTTATGCATATATATATTGAGTGAAAACAGTCGTTTGAAGAAATCAAAAAAAGTGTTGGTAAATAAGCCAAACATCAGTAGTAATGGTAGGAGATTTTAAATGTAATCTGTGGAAAGAAAATAACACAGGATATTAAGATGTTAATTGATTTAATAACGTGGAGATTTAAAAGTAGGAAGGAATGGAGAATGGACATATAAAAGGGTGATTTAAGACTGAAATTGATTATATGATTTATTCACAAGACCTGAAAGAAATATAAGGGTATAGGTGATGGAGTTTTCAGATCCTAGAGCACTATGAGGAGAAATAGGGGAAGACAGCATGATAATAGAGGGAAAAGAGATATCGATTAACAGATTTTAAAAAGGAGGAGGAAATGGCAAGATAAATATTATGGATAGATCATGTGACAGAGACACTCTTTTATAAAAATTGGAAAGTGTTGGAGTATATAACCAGAAGTATAAAAAATATATATTTGGAACTGGAAAGAATAATAAAAAAAAGAAAAACAATGAAATATAAAGAAATGCTTTGGTATTATGGGAAATAAAAAAGTGACAAAATAAGGGAAAATAGAAAACAGATATATAAAAAGCAGAGAGAAAAAGTAAAAATGGAAAAAGAAAAATGGTGTTACACATCCAAAGATTTTTTTTCTGAAAGGAATGAAAGGGGATATTCCTCTAATTTAGGGAAAGAAGTAAAATTAGAGAAGGATGGATGCGATCTCAGATGGCAAATATAAAATACAAACAAGAAGATATTATGTAGAGATAATATATGAAAGAGGAAATGGATGGGCAAGAAGAATGGAAAGTGAAAAATATCTTAAAGTAAGGATTTTGTTTAGAAAATGATAGGACAATAGAATAAATACAGTAGGTGATAAAAGAAGGTAAGACTGAATCAGTGCCAGGATTAATGGCATTTTTTAATATTAAAAGAATGGATGAAGGAAGGAATAATGGAAGAAGACATCTGTGGTGAAGTGAGAACATCTATACGGAAAAAGTATGAAAGAAAAGATATAAAGAATTGGAGGCCCATAACAATAGGGAATACGGACTATAAAATATTTATGAAACTGCTACATAAAAAGGATGGAGAATGTATTGGATGAGGTAGGGAGAAGAGATTTATGGTATAAAAGGAACAGAGGTGAAAAAAATGTTATAGTGAAGGAACTAGTACAGATGATATTAAAAGAAAATAAACAAGAAAGACTGATGGACAATGTGGAAATCTTTGGAAGCATATGACAGAAGAACCAACTAATAAAGGAATGTTATTAAAATTAATGGGTGCAAGTTATGATAAGTGGGTTAATGAAAAAAAAGTAAGAGAGGAGTGAAACAGGGATGCCTGGTAGTTTATTTGCATTAGTAATAAATGTAGTAGTACAGAAAATGTATGTATGAAATGAGGGAGACAATGTGAAATGGAAGGAAATGTTATATTAGCAGTATGTATTACCTATGCAGATGATTTTATTTTAATAATAATGTTAGTGAGGTTGTAATAAATATGAAATAGGTATTAAAGCCAGCCTGCGGTTAAAGTGCAAGGGGTTTTGTGAGAGAGAAAAAAAAGATAAATGGAATATATTGCACAAGAAGTGAAGTTAAGATCTTCTGAGTGACACTTGGTGAGTATAAAAGTGTAATAAATCAATGGAGAGAAATTCTGAAACAAAAATGTTAGCTTGGTGGAAAAGTTTTTACTTATTTCAGAAAAAAGATTTGTATACTGAATACTTATTGGTGGGAATATATATGTTTCCCACTCACGGAAAATTAATTTTTAGAGGTTTTTTTTAAGCTTATTTTGGGTCATAAGGCTGATTCTGGTGAGAAGAGGGATAATTTATAATAATAATAATAATAGTAGTAGTAGTAATAATGAAAGAAGGTGTCTTGATTTAAATAAAATCCAATGGTAGACTTGGCATCTATTCATTTATTTTGGGTAAGGAGAAATGTAAAAGATAGACAAAGAAATGATAGATGAGGTGCTATGTAAAAATATAAAAGTATATGGGAAGAAGAAAAAAGCATGGAAAAGAAAGAAAGGACAGCACAGAAGAAAAACAGTATGACAGAAAATGAAATTAAGAGAGTTAAAAGTAAGTGGAGTTGATGGGACAAGAAAATAATGGTATAATATGACTTTAGATTTTTTTTGTCTACCCATGGAAGGAATTTATTTATTGACATTTGATTATCAGGAACATTGGACTGGGTAGGAGCCCACTTTCAGCTGAGGCCTGGGAAGAAAAGCTCCAAAGTACTGCAAAACATTTTAAGAACAATAACTTTATAGTCACTAAAAATAACATAACAAAACAAATTCAGTTTAAATAATTATACTAAATTAGACATAATATGAAAATGCTGGTTAAGAATAGGTACAAGTTATATGGCAATGATTTAATAGATACATTTTAGGCAGTTTATAGAGCAATTAAAGGTAAGTTAGTATAATACAAACAGTAATTGCATTGTGAAGTATGAGAAAAGCAGGATTGTAGGTGATATACTTAGACAGAAATCCATGGGAGATAAATTGATAGAAATGAGGAAGTGACTGAGGATGGAAGAGTAAGGAGATGTAAGGTATGAATAGGTATATGTTCACATTTAGGGATCTAGTTTATCCTGATGTTGAGCAAGAAGAGAGAGACGGCTTTTGGTTAGGAAGTTTTTCAGAATGATTTTGAAGGATGGGAGGGAGGGTATTGACCAAATGGATAGAAATAAGGAGTTCCAAGCCTTAACAATATAGTATAAGTACAAACAATACTCAGCAGATTGGATAGGTTTGTGGATAGACAGATGTTTTTGGTAATTGGATGGTAATGACCGACTAGGAACATAGTTGTGTAGAATGTTATTTAGTGCTGGACAAGCAGGTGGATTATGGATAATTTTATAGTTAGAAATCGGCTGCATACATGTTTGATGGAGTAGTCCTAACAAATGTAGGCATTTTAGTGTTATACTTTGGTGGGTTCTGAAAGGGTTATATGCAGCAACTTTGTTATAGCATTGTTCATGTTTTGATTTTTGTGATACCTAAGGGTTGATAAGGATGGGAAGAGCATAAAGAAGTGTGGGGAGGATATAAGTAATAAGTGTAGTTTTAGTAGCATTGGTGAGAATGTTTTTGGATCTATAAAGCATCCCTAGTTTTTGCAATTTTGTATAAACAGGTCACATTTAGGATTATCATTCACTATCATCCCTAATAATTTGGTATGAGAAGTGACTTCAATGGATGTATTATCGAGAGAGACAGAACTTAATTTTTTTATATGGATTTAGGGAAAAAAGTAGTAGTTTGTTTTTTCTAGGGTTGATCACAAGTTGTGAGTTAGTGCCATGTTGCAGTGAACGCTTCAGAAGTAATTTTTTGTAGGTGTACCATGTTGTCAGATGTGCAAATGAGCATGGATTCATCTGCATACTGTTTTAGGATGGCCTGTTGTGTGGATGTGTGGAGGATGTTGGTGAGAATGTTAAAGAGGAGGGGACTAAGAATGGGCTTGTGGTACATGGATGGTGACTGGGAGATTTAGAGAGAGGGTGGAGTGTCATTTTACTAATGGATAGATAGCTTTTGAACCATAAAAGTGTGATCTTAGAGAGACATAATGAAGCCATCTGAATTAGACGTTTGCTGCAACAAACTGTCGGAGGGTTTAGACAAATCTAGAAAAAGAGGAGACTAGTTTGACATTATCTACAGCTTTGACAGTATCTGTATAGGTTAGAAGTGCAGTGTTGGCACTATGAGAAGGATGGTAGCCATGCTGTGTGGCAGATAGAATTCTTGCAGAGATAATTTAGCAATTGTTTTTGAATACATTTTTCAAGTATTTTGGAAAGATGTGATACAATCGCTATGAGTCTGTTTGTAATGTCTGTTAACTTTCCTCCTTTGTGCAGACGGATATTGTGTGACCTTTTCTAGAGAGAGAGAATGGTGAGATTCCTGGATTAACTTACAAGGATTGAGGCAGGGTAGGCAATGCTACTGACTGCTAGTTTAAGGTACTTGCTTGGAAGGTCATCAGCTGAAGTAGAGCAGGGTTTGATTTTGAGTGCTTTTATTTAGGATGTGAGCACAGATTTGAAGGTGCAAGTGGATGTGGTGATGTATGGCTGCTAGGCAGGGCTAGGATTAGATGTTTGGGAATTCTCGGTTAGAGATGCTGTATCTATGAAATAGGAGTTTGAATTGTATTGCAGTTTTAAGTGAGGAGTTACTGGGAGAGGGATTAGGGTTGAATTTATTGCTAGGATGCAATATTTCCTTAATGGCTGTCCAGAATGTTTTAGGGTTTTATTTACTAGTATTCTGCAAGTTGCTACAGTATGGGCTTTTGTCTTCATTAATTTGCTTTTTAGTACAATTGTGAAGCATTCTGACTTTTTAAGACATTGTGGTGTTTTATATTTTTGCAATTATTTTCATGATTTTTCTCTCTCATGCATTAACATTACACTCTCTTTTTGGATAGCCAAATTCCATTATTTGTTTTTTAGTGGCTTCCTTCTAAGAAATGCAAGGCTATTTAGGATGTTCAGGAAAATTGCGTGGAATTCATTTACAGCTTCATCTAAGGAGGGGATTTTCAGGAACATCCAGTAAATAGATGATAGGTTAGTAATGAACATTTCTGTGTTAAACTTGGAAAGGCTGCATATCTTATAAACTTGCTGTTTAAGTGGATGTGTGAGATGCCTGGTTGTATAGAATGGGAGATGATCACTGAGACAGTCAGGCATTGTACCTGAGATGCTGCATTTGCTAGGGTCTGATACTAGGATCCACCCTAATAGGAAATTTGATATCTTGCTATAATGTGTTGGGCTATTAATTAGTTGTGTGAAACTAAATAAGTTTGTATTAGAAAACATGAAATTCCTAGCATGCATGCTTTGAGGTTGCTTCTTGGCCCACACAAATACTACTTAAAACCAAAAAATCCCCTGAAGTGGGGGGTGTTTCAACCCCCACACCCATGCTTAAATCCAATAATCCTGATCATTTGAAAAAGGGAGGGGGGTTATAGGGGGAAAATCTTCACAGGCTGTTATGGCCTACACCCACCAGAATGGATCCATGCTCTTCCCTTCATCTTTTAATGATCAGATTCACTCAGCTACTATGTCCTTGTGTAAATACCAATGCCACAGCCTTCCCTTAAAAAAAAGAGAGAGTTACAAACTAAACATATTGCAACCCAACTCATTTAGATAAAAACCATCAGGCAATTAAACATTTGGGTCTAGAAAATGAGGCTTGGTATGTTCAGTTACAATAAACAGCAGTATATGAAGGAGATGGGGAAAACTGTCATATTGTTGTACAGGCTGAATCCAGGGAAGACCCAGAGTGTTTGAAATGCAAATTCAGGGAAATGTGCACCCCCCAGACAAATGTTGCATTAGTGAGGCGTTTCTTTTACACAAGAGATCAAAAGCCAGGAGAAACCTTTGCAGCTTGAATTACTGACCTGAGAAACAAAGCTAAATTGTGTAGGTTTGGTGACGTAAAAGATGAGTTAATAAAGGGACAGGCTTGTGTGTGGTATTAATAGTGCTGCAATAAGGAAGATTTTGCTTTATGACCGTGATTTAATGCTGAGCAAAGCTATTGAGATTTGTCAAATCCATGAAGTTACAGAAAGATGCACAGGTATGCTTGCAAGTGATAAGAGCATGGTTTCAGTAGGCTCCAGAGCAAATTTACACAGAATGCAACACGTGGCTAGCAGGAGCAGGCCTAAGCTCATGGCAGCTGTAAGCCCTGCAAATGTGGCAGGTAAAACCTGTAATTTTCCAACAAATTCTAAGACTAGTTCAGTGAAAAGGACATCATCAGTGCAGTACAAGGGTGATTCAGCAAAACCCAAATCAAGCTTTAATGTTAAATGTCACAATTATGGTGCCAATCATAAGTCTAAAAGAGAAAATTGCTTAGCATTTTGTCGGCAATGCCATAAGTGTAAAAAAAATGGAACCATTTTCAAATGTTTTGCAAATCAAGTAACACTCGCATAGTAATAAAAAGGGTAACATAAAAAAAGCAAGTTGATCATATAGAGAGCTACAACTCTACTTTCCACATTCTCTGTAGATGGTGCATCAGTAATTGGTGAAAAGGTTGATGCAGTAGATTTGTTGGCAAAGAACTAAGTGTTTGATCCTGTCCAGATCAATGGCAAATCCACCAAGCTCAAAGTAGACATTGGTTCTAAGTGTAATGTTATGTCAGCAGGCACATTTGCTAAGGTGAGAGCTAGTGAGCAACTTAATGTGGCCAGTTGTGCGAAACTTGTTGATTATGGAAGTGAAGAAATTCAAACTGAAGGCTCAGTAGTGCTTTCTTGTTATTTGGCTAGTAACTGCTACAGCTTACTATTCTGTGTAGTCTAAAGACCTGTGCAGTCATTAGTGGATCTCTGAGGCAGTTTGAGAATGAATCTGCTTTCCTTTACCTGTTCATCATATAGGCACATGCCTCAGTTCCAATTTTACTGAAGCTATTTTCTCAGAGTATGCTGATGTTTTTGATGCCAAGTTAGGCAAACGTCCAGTTCTGTATTCTATGAAGTTCAACCCAGATGTCAGTCCAGTGGTCAGACCAGCAAGAAAAGTTTTGATAGCTATGCAGGATAAAGTCAAAGCTCAGTTGGATAAAATGGTGCAGCAAGGTGCAATTTGTCCAATCACAGAACCAACTGAATGGGTGTCATTAATGGCAGCAGCCCACAAAAAAGGCACAGACTAAATCAGAATATGCATTGACCCAAGAGATTTGAACAAAGCATTAGAGACTGCATCATCCTATGCATACATTCAAGGAAGTCACAGCCTTAATACCGAATGCCACTGTTTTTTCTGTTTTAGATGGAAAAAGTTCATTTTGGCAAGTGTTGCTTGATCACAAATCTTCTCTACTGACTACTTTCAGTAACCCATTTGCAAAGATATCGATTTCTTAGGATGTCATTTAGAATAAATTCTGCAAATGAAGTCTTTCAGCGTGCAATGAAGCAAATTTTTTTTCAGGTTATCCTTGTACCATAATAGTAGATGATTTATTGGTTGGAGGCAGTGGTGAAGCAGAGTATGGCAGAATCCTTAGGAAAGTTCTAGATAGAGCATGTGAAGTGCCCTTGAAGCTCAATTGTCTGAAGTGCAAAGTCAGACTACCAGACGTTACATATATAGGTCATTTATTTACTAGCACTGGCTTGCGACCAGACCCGTCCAAGCAAGTAGCCATTCTTGAGATGCCAGCACTGGAGAATGTTCAAACTCTACAGCGTTTTCTTGTTATGGTCAACTATTTAAACAAGTTTATACCAGGCTTCAGTGAGTTGATAGTGGCTTTGAGAGATCTAATGTGCAAAATGTTACAAGGTCTTAGCTGGAACAGCACCAGAGAGCATTCAAAGACCTTGAGCAGAAAAGTTCCACCCCCACCTACATTAAGATACTATGATGTCAATAAATCAGTAACTCTTTCTTGTGATGCTTCAAAATTTGTTCTTGGTGCAGGTATTCCTCAAGAGGGCAAACCAGTAGCCTATGCATCTAGAACTCTTACCCAAACTGAAATGCAGTATGCTCAAATTGAGAAATAACATTTGGCAATAGTATTTGCATGTTCAAAGTTTCATGATTATATTTATGTTCGAGCTATTCAGATTGAAACTGATCACCAACCTTTAGTCACTATTTATTTTAAAGAAGCCTATGCATTCAGCTCCAGAAAAATTACAAAGAATGATGCTCGGATTGCAAAAGTACAACTTCAAAATGTCTACACAAAAGGCAAACTTATTTATCTGGCTGATAGCTTATTCAGATCACCCAGAAATACAATGGAACACCTTAATGCAGAGAATTTTGACTTTGATGTCATGGAAGTGAGAAATTTTTCTACCAAGGGACTTGAGCTGAGAGATCATGTCAAGACTGATCCAGTTTTGCAGAAGCTCATTCACTATATTTATGTTGGATGGCCATCAAAGCAATCTAGTGTACGACCTGATTTGCAAACTTATTCTCCTTACAGAGATGAAATGTTGATGGAATATGGCATTATTTTCAAAGGTCCTAAAATTGTTGTTCCTGCTTCTTTACAACATGAATACATCCAGATTTTGCAGTGTGGTCACTTGGGTTCCGAATCTGCCAAAAAGTAGGATGAGATGACTAGTATTTTGGCCTTCTGTAGCAAAAGATATTGATAGAGTACTTTCTTCTTGTTCAGTATGCAATACTGCTAAACTGCATTTGCAAAAAGAACCACTTCAGCTAAGTCAAGTTCCTGAACTACCTTAGTCAACAGTAGCAATTGATATATTTGAGTGGAACAATCAGCATTATTTAGTGTTGGTAGACTCTTATTCGAACTAATTTGAGATCAGTTTACTACCTAACCTAAAGTCCACTGCTGTTGTCACCACACTGAAATGTCCATGGTAGTCCACACAGTTATTTCTAGGTTCATAGGTAGGTACTAGGCTATCCGCTAGTTATAAGCCTAGCCAGAATGTGTTGGCTTTCACCGCCCCCTTTGATTAGTTCCCTGTGCCTCTGTCCAGCAGAGCCACTGAAGTGATCCCTGGGGTAAACTTTATTTCCCATCCACTTGTCAAGGTTTCTTTTGAAGAGTGTTAATGAGAAGCTCTGCCTAATGTAGATTAAAATCTTGTTCCAAAGCATGGGAAGTCTCTGAGACAGGAATATAGCCCTCCAGCATGTCCTATTTATTGCTGTGGTGAGGTTTAGATTCCTAGACCGTGTGGCCCGAGGGGATAAGGCTTTCTTTAGGTGGAGCATGTCTATCAATTCTGGGTGGGACATGGCCTTGTAAGTCAGGCAGAGATCACCTCTAAGTAGGCTGTATGCAACCTTAGTACAGCTGGAGTTTCTTCACTCGAGCTGCATAGGGCATCTGTTCGAGGCCAGTGATCCTCTTAGTGAGGTACTTCTGTGGTCTTTCCAGCTGTTGCAGTTGTCCTGCAAGGTACATCTCAAATGGGGTGTTGTGCTCTGATGGGTTAGATGAGTGATGAGTAGAGAGCCACAATGACCTCTCTTGATCTGGATGCGAACCCTTTTTTGATTAGGTGGGCCATGTAGAAGGATTTTTCTAACCATTTTGGCAATGTGATTATCAAAGGAGAGACTACTATCTACTTGTGTCCCCAGATCCCTTATGTCTTACATATTTAGGGGACTACCACCTATGTGGTAGTTTGTGGGTACTTTTTCCAAAGGGGATGACTATGCACTTTTTGGCATTTAGTTTGAGGCCATGATTTTGACTCCAGGTATCGGTCTCAGTGAGAACCTTTTGGAGGATGTCTTTGTCAGCTGGAGAGTCAGTTATAGCCCCTAGTTAGCAGTCATCTGCAAACTTGGTCAGCCATAGTCCTCCTGTGCTTGCCTGTACCTCTGACAAGTATATGACGGACAGGAGGGGTCCTAGGACTGAGCCCTGGGGAATGCCACTTGTAACTGGTTTAGAGTTGGACGTAGCTCCCACAATGCTCACCGTGTGGGTTCTGTCTGTGAGCCAGTTGGCAACCCATCTTGTGATGTAGGGGTTTATGTTCAGGCTGGTGAGCTTGTCTATAATACCAGAAGGGGGAATGGTGCTGAAGGCCTTTGTGAGGTCTTGGTAGGCTGTGTGTACCACCTTTCCCTCGTCTATAGCCTTGGTAACTGTCTCAAAGAAGTCCACCAGGTTTAGGCGGCATGATCTGCCCTTAAAGCCAAACTGGGTAGGGTCCATTGTTTGGAGGTTCCCAATGTCTCTGTTAATGAGTTTCATGATGATGCACTCCATAGCCTTGCAGACGAAGCTAGTCAGGCTTATAGGGCGATAGTTCCCAGGGTCTGTTGTGGCTGTCCCTTTGTGGAGCAGAATAACCATTGCTATGCACCACTCTATGGGTATGTAGCCTGTAGAGAGGCTGAGTTTGAATAGTTTGTTTAGGTGAGGGGTTAGTTCATCTTCGAGCTCATGTAGGATGCAGCCTGAGACACTGTCCGTTTCCATTGATGCTGTGTTTTTGGCTTTGGAGAGGGCTGTTTTAACCTGTGTGTCTGTGATTTCAGGGGCTCTACATTCTTCTGGTATGGTTATGGGCCCTTTTGGGGATGAGGGTGGGGTGAAGTTTGCACTGAGCCTGTCTGCCAGGATGTTGGCAATATCTGTCGGTTCAGTGTATTTTGTACCATTCTGCACTAACTCTGAGCATTGCCACTTAGATTCTTGACATAGCTAAAGAATTCCTTGTGGTTATCTTTGGAGTCCTTGGCAATTTTTCTTTTGAAGCTCGTCTTGGACAATTTTATGAGGATCGCAGTTTCTTGCTGATACTGATCGGGGATGTCTTCCCTTCTTGGGATTTTACTCTTTTCTGTACTAGTTTCCTCCTTCTATTGTATAGCTTGTTTATGGCAGGAGTCCACCAGACTGGTTTCCTTTTCTAGGAGGAGTGAGTCTTGATTTTGCTTGGGATAGCATGATCCATGCATTCTTGTAGGTGCCCATAGAATGCATTAATAAAGGGTTTTGCAGCTTGGACAGCATTATCCTTTAGCATGGGGGCTTTGAAACTTTCCACCTCGGTCTTAAGTAAAGCGAAGTTTGCTTTTGAAAATTTTTTCATGGTGGTTTCCTTGTCCGGGTTTGGGGGTGGAATGTGGATATCCAAAGTGATTTGTTTATGTTCAGATTTAACCAGCGAGGGGTTGTCCTCCAGTGTGGAACACCGGACGCCCATGTTGGTGATGACCAGGTCCAATATGTTGTCACCCCTGGTAGGAGTGTTGATCAGTTGATCCAGGGCATTTGAGTTTATAAATTCTAGTAAATGTTGGGCAAGGGAGTTAGTACTTGAGTAGTTCTCCCAGTTAATGTTTGGGTAATTGAACTCACCCAATATTAGGGTGTTTGGTAGGACCTTTGTTTCCAGAAATGCAGAATGGGGGTCCTGTGACATGGTGGGTGATCTGTAGCAAGCTACAATTTGAATTGCAGTTTTGCCCGTTGTTAGTTGCACGTGGATGATCTCTGAAGCATCATGCTGTGCCACTAACCTGGAGGTGTCGGTATCCTTGATGAATATGGATACGCCCCCGCCTTTTGTATTTTGGTCTGGTTTCTGTGACTAAAATGTATGGTATGAGTTGTAGCCTGGTAGTGCTGGGGTGCTCTCTGGAGCCTTAAACCAGGTTTCTGTTACTGCACATATATCAATTTTCTCCATACTGAGGAGTGCCTTCAGTTTTTTTTTACTTGTGCTAGTTACGGCGGTGGGTTTGTCTTTTGAGCCTTGCCTAAAAAAGTCACTATGGGGGTGGCAAGAGCCTTGGCCAGTATTTGAAAGCCTAAGGGTGACAGGTGCAAGCCATCTCTAGCGAAGCAGCATGGCTTGTCGGGCATATCATCCCAGGTGGACAGACACTGGATCCCCTTTGACACCAGAAACTTAGCCAGTTGTTGAGATTGAGAATTTTTTCTTTATACCGTGGTATCATTCTTGGTGAGGCCAGGATGCTGGTCAGGGTCATACCAGCCTGGGTTATGTGATCAGAAAGCTCTTCCATGTCTCTCTTCGTGTAGTCCAGGGAGGTATGGCTCAGGTCATTCACACCAACATGAACAATGACAGAGTCATATTTGTACTTGTTTTGGAGTGACCTGAGTACTTGTGTTATGTGGCAGATCCTGGCACCCAACAGGCAGCTAGCAGTAACCTTCTCCTTATTCAGCCTAGTGAGTGGGACGTCAGTGTGCCTGACTATAGCGTTACCTATTACTAGTATGTTGGGTATGTTATTTTGCCTTAAGGGCTGTGATTGCATGGCACACTGGTTTTGTGAAGTATGTGTTTCATGGTTTGTGTTGGGGGGGGGTTGGAGGTTGCTTGGATTGTTTGCTATGGAGGTCTCTGTTGCTTTTGCAGATTTTTATTTAGAGCCTCCGAGTATGTTTTTGTGTATTTGTGTGTTTTTTGCCGGTGCTGGTTTAATGGATCTATGTGAAACTGGTAGTGTGATGCAAGTATTTCCCTTCTCCTCTTGACTTTCTGATCCAGTCTTGGGTTGAGAGAGCTTAGCCTCCAGTTTAGCTGTATAATTGCGTCACTCGCATGTATTAGTGTTTGGTGGTAGGAGGAGAGGGTTGTCTGTGTACATGAGGCAGTTGTAACATTGCCACAAAATGCCCAGATTCACCAGCTGGATTGGCGAGTACACCTGAAACTGCCCTTTGGACATGACTGGATAGGTACAGTGAACTGTTTTACTGAATGGCTGGTAAGGTCGAATAGAGAGCCTTGTCCTTCTGTATAGTACAGGAGGGTCTAGTGCTAGGGTTTATAAGTGCTTGCTATGAGTTTTGAGCAAGTGCTGGGCTGAGAAATGAATGGCTTGAGTGCTTAAGTTGAAAGTTTGTATAGTTCCAAGGGAAAAATTGAAGAGGAGAATTTGTGGAGCTGGGAATAGTTATACATTAGCTAACTGGCACTGCCCAGTGCACAAAACCGGGCAAATGCTATTTATAGCAGGGAAATGAAAGCGATAGAAATTAGCCCAAAATGGCCAATAAACTACTAATTTCTGGGCTGAAATCACTCCTCCAGGGAGAAATAGGCTGCTCAAAGCTCCCCTCTCTCACAGGTGAACAGAGAAACTTGCTTCTATCCAAGTAAGGTATGGGCAAACACAGAGATTTGTAACACAGCCCTGAATTCAGCACTAACCTGGCAATGGTACCCAATTTACCAGTCAGTTGTTTCAGAAGTTTGCAAAATAATGGGACTTTGTACATGTTGCTAGTAGTCCAGAATACCCACAGTCATATGGACTAGCTGAACGTGAGCTACAGAGTGCAAAGCAATTACTAGAGAAGTCAAAGCGTGATAATACCGATGTCTTTTTGAATTTACTCAATCTCAGAAACATACCCAGTGAAGATGTACTTGGCTGGCCTGCTTAGAGACTACTGTCTAGGCAAACCAGAACAACATTGCTTTATCCGTTCCAATTTGTTGATGCCTAAAGCAAAGAACAACAGAACAACCAACTATTTAGAAAGCATTCTTTCCAGAAATCCAGCTATGATCGAGCAGATTTCTTCATCCATTGAAAGAGAGAGAGAGAGACGGGATAAAAACGGTGAAAGGTTTTAACTGGCCTGGTCAAGTAACAGGTATATGTGCCGAGATCTTACTTTGGAGAATCTGAGGGTATGGATTACAGAAGAAATCACAGACATCTTCTTCCTGTACCAGAATCAATATCACAGCATTGTTCCTGTGATACAGACTCTAGATCTCAGAGCAATCCAGACAATGTTCCTCTTGCAGAAAGTGTCTTCACTTCTACTTCCATTCCTGATGTCCCCAATGTTAAACATTCAGCAGAGACCATCTCAGTTGCTAGACCTAGTTCTAATTTCTATGTCACATGATTTGATCATATTTCCAGACCTAGTGTGAAATACAACAACCTGGACATAATTGTTTATATGCATATAGTTCTGTATAATTGCATGCATGTTAAGGAATTATTTTGTATTAGTTGCATGTCAATTAATGTGGGACTCCTTTCTCAGAGGGGGATATAGAATGTGTGCTGTACCTTTAAGAAGCATTTTAGGGACAGCACTTGCATATAAATAGAAAGCACATGCTAGCTTCAGTGCCATTTTGAGAGTGCAGCCAGAGAGTGAGCATGTACGAATGTGATAGCTAGTTTGCTTATGTTTATTTAAGTTAGTTATTAAGCCTCAATCCTGATGTGTTTGTACATAATAAAGCTGCTTGAACAGAACCCACAGATGTTCATTTGTTTTATCCTGACCAGACGAGTGACAGTGACAATTTTCTGTCAGCTTTTTCTAGTGCTCTGTAAAATTTTATAAAGTTCTGGACAGCTGAGGAATAAGCTGCCTTTGTGGTGTTAGACCAGACAGCCACGCTGAAGGTCATCAGTGTTCTCCCAGAAGCCATAACTGTTGTGGTATTGGAGTGGGCTGTTGCTGTGCCTCTGGAGCCAAGGAACGGAATCTGTGGAACTGCATACATGAAAGGCTGTCGGCTGTAGAGTTCTTTTTGGAAGGGATGTGTTCACAACTAGAAGATTGTTACTTAAATGGAGCAAAATAAGTTGTCCAACTGTTTGAATTCTGCATGGTTGAGCTGATTTCTTATTGAAGCAATGTACTACTGCCTTATTGTCAGATTTGAGACTAATCTTTTGTGCTTGAGCTCATCCCTCCAAATGTAAATTGCCACTAAAATGGGAAACATCAGTAGGAAGAGGATGCCCTTTGATACTACAGGAGGTCATAAAGAGGGCCATGGTGCTGCAAACCACCTTCCTGAGAGGAACCCTCCCTCCTCCATCCCTGTTTCGGCTGATGCATTGGTGAATAGGTTTAGTGCATCTGCACAGAACCATTCATACTGCTACAGGGATACCCTGTTGAACTGCCTCAGAAAAAAATCTCTAGTGCCTTAAATAATCTTTTAAACTCCTAGAAGGTAAACTCCAGTGATGCTTTCTTTTTGTAAGCAAAATTGAGCATACCAAGTAGGGGCAAAAGACTTTGCTTACTTGAAACTTCCTGATTTTCTCCTCTGGCAACCTGAACACTTTAGAAGGGATGACAATTTGTATACCTAGAAAAGTGATGAGTTTTGCAGGATTCTATAACTTGTCTTCTGCTAGTGGGATCTATAGTTCCGAGCACAGCTTCATAAAAACTTCTAAACCCCATTTGGTATAATGTTTGCCCTCCCCTTCAATTAGGCAGTCATCCAAGTAATGCACTGCTGCTTTTGTCACTCTGTGCTCCCAAAACACTTTTTTTGCTGAACATCTCACTCCCAGCTGCATTACATTGTCAAAATACAAAAGAGACCATTAAGTAAAAGGGCCCATTAAGTGAAAAACTTAATCTGGGACAATCTTCCCTTATGATGAGAAAGATTCAGAAAGCTGATTTTGTCTCACTTAGCCAACCAAGGGTCTTGGAATGATCTAATAATCTTGGCAGCTTCATCCACATGGCGTATTTGACCCTTGAATCATCCTGCGCTATGAAGTCATTTACAGAAGCACCTGGCTGGTAGGATAGGTGATGGCATAGCCTAAACTCACCCCCTTTTTATTGGGTATATATCAGAACATCAAAGTTTTAAAACTTCAAATGTTCTAATATCGACCCGTTTTGAACAAACGCTCAAAATAGCGAAGCTGCAGAACACTGAATTCTTTCCTAGGGAAAGAATTCAGTTGGCTGGTTCTGTGGCTTCGCTATTTTCAGTGCTGTGGTGGAGATGCACGGTTCTGGTTCAGGTAAGTATGCAATTGTGTGGTCGTTTGGGTTAGGGCACAGGTTAATTGAATTAGGGTTAGGGCATGGGTTAGGTGAGTTAGTGCATGCATTAAATGAATTAGGGTTAGGGGCGAGTTAAGTGAGTTAGGGTTAAGGCGCGGGTTAGGTGTGTGCAATAGTGACAGACCTTAGGGTTAGGGTTTGGGTTAAGATAAGTGGATAAATAGTAGTGTATGTACAGTTTAGTGTAGGGTTAGTTGTAGGATTATAAGTGTGTGTGTGGATTGATGTTTTTTAGGTGTGCTTGTGTTGCATGTGTTTTGGAATAGCGGATTTTTTCCCAAGGAAAACATTCACTATTCTGAATGTTCGATATTATCTGATTTAGATAGTTTCGGTTCAATGAAATAGCATTTGCTATTTTCATCTTTTGATATCGTGATATAAACGCTTTTTATCTAGGGTACTAAACCCAGCAGCAAAGTCATGAAGAGGTCCCAGAGTGATGATTTAATCAGGCTGGTAACCCTTCCTCGCTGAATTTCCTCATTGATTGCCTTCCTGACAAATTCCTTCTTGTAAATTGTAGACTTAAATTTTTTTACTAATTTATTGTTGAATGGGGAAGAAGAATGCAGAGAGAACCCCATCTAAAACCCTGCCTTAGTTTTGCAGCTACCTCCTTATCAGGGTAATTCTGTAGGTGCCTAATTGATGTGTTCAGGTTAATGGGGTAATGTGTTGCCTCTGGTGGAATGACTGTGTCTAAAAACACTGAAAGCCCTGAAAGGAACCACTTCCCCCTTGCATACTGTGGGGGGTTGTCCTTGTCAGCAAGGCTCTGTCTAATGACTTGTCAGCTTGGTTTGGCTTATTTTCTGCCAACAACTGATAGCCAGGTGGGGCTTATAACAATAGGAACACGAACAAATCTGCAGTTTGACCAGAAACAGTGGCCAGTGTTGTACACCCAACATGTCGTAGATTCTTGGGTTAACAACCCTGGTCTAGGACTAAGACCCACTGACTTGTTCAATATGGCACTGAGCCATGTATCTGTGCATTTCTGATCCTATTTGAATTCCTTCCTTTGAGCTTTAAGCTTCTTAAACATTTGATTTTAAACTAGCCAGGCTGTACCCCCCATCTAATGAGCCTCCCTGATTGTCAGCACATAAGAGATGAGAGTAAGCGCTAACAACGGCTCCTTTTCTAACCATACCTCTGCATATGATAGGAAGCCTACCAACTAGTTATCCCAAGATTTAATTGCTGCCTTGTGGTTTGACCTTCCCTAGTGCTGCTAGCACTGCTGTTAGGTCTTCCCCCCCAAGACTTTTCAGCTTCCAACAGCTTGCAAATGCCATCAACATCAGGTAATTCAAAAATGTCTATGTACCCCCTTTTAGTATCTTGTCTTTGATGGATTTATATATATATATATATATATATATATATATATATATATATATATATATATATATATGTATGTATGTATGTATACTGAATCCTATTGGATATGCACTAGTTTAAAAGAAGGGGTTGTTTTATTGTAATTTTATCTGATGAAGGGAGAAGTCCCGAAAGCGCTCATCTTGTGTTTATGTGCAATAAAGATTTTAAGGAATAGCAGTGTCCTTGCCGCGTTTTTTGGTGCATATTTGATTTTGGAATCGTAGGCTGGACTTTGGTATAGTACTCAACTTTTTTGCTTTGTTTTTTGTTCCTGTTGTTGGAGTACTCTACATGCTATGGAAGAGAGGTTGAATGCAGAGGAAACTACCTCCACAGTTTTGCGAGGTGGAAGAGAAGAGACTGCTATGTGGAGCTACAAAAAATATACTGAAAGCGAGAACCCGCTTTTGAACTTGGGTTTTGCGCTCCAAGGAGAAGGAAGAATGGAGCGACAAGTTCCAGCAGTAGTAGACAAAACTTTTGATGAAATGACTAGAGATCTGAGCTTTAAGGTAAGCAAGCTACAACGTTTACAATGGCAGAACTTTCATCTAGAGGCTTGCATAGACTATGGCATTGTTCCTAGAGGGATGAGGATCCTCTGTATGCCAGCACAGGGTGATCGTTATCCGGATTTAATGGCTAAGTGGCAATCATTAAACATCAACACCAGTTTCAAATATATGGAGTTGCTGAATGATTATTTTGCACCGGATATTGAAAAGTTGAAAAAAGAAGTAGCTGAGCTTCAGAGTAAGCTGGAAAAAGACTATGTAGATAGAAGGAGCATAGAACGCCTGCATCAATTGTATGTCACTTTTGCTAATAATGATGAACGTTTGAAGAAGCAAAAACTGGGTAAAATACAGAGAGACTTTGAAGATTTTACCAAAGGTAATATCTTCGTTTGGCCCAGAACTAATGGAGTACAGTCGAACGATATTCAGCCCAATGGTAATGTACGCAGATGGGAGAAAGCACGCCAACAGGTTAGTGTGAGACGGAATGCTAGTACTGTTGTAATGCATCAGCAAGAGGCAGAAGTATTTCACGCAGACCCACCAGAACCATGTACAGTTAGCGAGCAGGTCCAGTTGACTTCGCCAGCGACATCGAAAGGATCTCTGCCAGATAGAGATGATAACAATTTGCGACCAACAGAGCCCATTACCAACTCGGCTCCCATTACACATTCCACGGAAGTATCAACAGTAACCTGCGCTACAGCAGCTACGCCGATGGATGACTTACTATCAGGAGGAAACAATATGGGGGCATGACCGAAAACACAACGGGGGAAACAGCATTTTTTGGAGATGCTGCCAGCACCTATGAAGAAAAAAGGTGCATGGAAAAGGTCGTTAAGCGAGGACCGGAGCGTGGACAAAAGGAGGAAAATGTTGGACTGACTTATAATGTGGACTTTGGTATTGTTTTTAATTTATCTACATATGTTTTAAATAATGATGAGTTAGCAGTTCTTAACAAAGGGCTTACCTTTGTGCCCAGCAATAGCAGTGTATATAATGAAATAATAATGGATATCATGCTTTTCTGTC
>NC_056750.1:499370190-499420190 GCF_019279795.1 Protopterus annectens
ATTATAGGAGATTGCAAGCTTGTTGAGGCTAGTTTTAGATATATTGGTGTATATAGGAGAATCATAAAAGAGAGCAGAGATAAGGTGGGTATGGGCAATAGTAGTTCTGGCTGAGGGAGTGAGGAAGGGTTTGATTTTGTAGAGGGATCCTAGTTTACGGTTAACTGATTTTATTGTGGAGTTGATATGAGTATCATAGTTAAGGTTATAATCAGTAGTGACTCCTAAGAGTCTGGTAGAATTGTCAGGAGAAATGACTGTGCCATTTCTGGATTTGATGGAGAAGTGAAATGGGGTAGATTTTTGTGTAGGAGTAAATATTAGAAGTTTAGTCTTTTTTGCGTCGAGGAGGAGACTACATTGTAAAAAACAGTCTGTTACAAACTCAGACATTTTGGGTAATGGACTGCAGTTCAGAAGGCCCTGTAGCTGAGGATATTAATGTGGAATCATCAGCGTATTGTATAGTTACAGCTTTTGGGATACTAATGGATAGATCATTTATAAAGATGGAGAATAGAAGATGGCCTAAAATAGATCCTTGTGGTACGCCAAGGGTGACAGGAAGAGGGGCAGATAGATAACAAGCAGTGCTTTGGGTAAATACTAAGTAGGACTTGAACCACTGTGGTGCTTGAGTATCTAGTGAGAGGGGCTTGAAGATTCAGGAGTAGTCGATGGTTAACCATGTCAAATGTTTTTGAAAGATCAATAAAGATAGCAGAGGACAGTGTGTAGTTATGGTTTTTGTTAATGTGGTCAGAAAATGACAGGAGGGCAGTAGTGGTGCTATGTAAGGGTCGAAATCCATGCTGAGAGTTGGCTAGTAGGTCATTTAGGAGAATGTGGTCTAGTAGTTGGCAGTGGATATATTTTCCATGATTTTAGCTATGGGTGAGAGTAGGGCAATAGGACGATAGTTGGAACGTTCAGTTGAGTTGCCACCCTTATGTAGAGGGATAATGTGTGAGACTTTCCAGATAGATGGGATGGTACTTTCTTTAATGGTTCTGTTTATTAGGATTGAAATAGGATAAGCAATAGCTTTGGCTGCTATTTGAAGATACTTAGCAGGTAAGAGGTCAGCTGAAGGGGTAGAGGGTTTGATTTTCTGAAGGAGGGTACAGATGAGTGATGTAGGGATGGGTTGGAGTCGGAAAGTGGGTGGAGGTATGGGAGGATGGGGGTGAAATAGAGGATACTGGGGGTAGTGAGTTAGCAAGAGACTGGATAGCTTCAGTAAAGAAGTTATTAAAGGAGTCAGAAATATGTTTGGGGTGTCTTGAGTAATTCCGTATGGGATGGGTGTCTTAGAGCAGCTTGAATGAAGGAGTCTATTGACTCCTGACCAAAATTTCTGAGGATTTTGTTGGTTAGCTTGTTGAAGTTTAAAGACGTTTTAGTAGAGTTTCTGAGCTGTTGAAATTTTATTAGCTCAGATGGGTCTCTGGAAGAGCACCATTTGGCCCAAAGTTTGTTTCGTAGCAAGTTTTTTGTTTAGTTTTCTTTGTGAGCCAAGGTGCAGTTTTGGTGCTATTCCAAATGATATGAGAAGGGGCATGGTAGTCTAGGATTTCAAGGAACTTAGTATTGAAGTATGCCACTGCTTCATCTAGTTGGAGGTGTTTTAAGGGTGACCAATTACAAACTCTCAGTTCATTTTGGAAGTGTTCAGGTTAGTGTTTATTGGAGCGAATAGTTCTGAAGGTTGAAGGGCTTGGTGTGTAGGTTTTTTGCCTAATTAAATAGTTTAGTGAGTGATCACTAATGTCATCAGGGAGGATGCCTGCCATATAGATTGGGGAGTGAGTATTTATAAGGATCCAATCTAATGTGGATTCTTTGTTAGTGGGTTTATGAATTCTAGTAGGTAAGGTGATGGTTTGAGAGAAGCCATAAAGGTTTATGTGGTTGGTAGGGTTATCAGAATTGCAGGTATTCCATTCAATATTAAAGTTGCCTAGTACAATAGTTTTTTGAGGAAAGTTAGTGTACAGCCAGCTTAGGATATTGTCTAGGGAGTTGATATTGTTTCCTGGGGGAAGATATGAGCATAAAATGTAGATGGACTTAAGTGTTTAGTTGTAGCTTAGCAAAACTAGTTTCAGAATTGATATCGGATGGAAGGTATGTATCAAGTAGTGTCATTTGGAGCCCTGCTTTGTATATTAAGGCTGTGCTCCCTCCCTTATTGTGAAGGCGATCTCGTCTTAGATTACTATATCCTGTAGGGGTGATTTTGTAGTCTGGGGTAGATGGTTTTAACCATGTCTCAGTTAAATATAGAACATCAAGGTTATGTACATCCAGTAGGGCATGAAGGTGTGTTACTTTATTAATAATACTGTGAATGTTTAAGTGGGCTAGGAAGATGGAGTTAGGAGGCCTTGTAGGGTTATGCGAGGGAGAGAGGGTATGGTTGGGAAGGTGGGGCTGTTATTGGTAGGGCCAGGGTTGGGGTGAATGTCACCATCTAGTAGGAGGTGAAGGTGTAGTCTATATGTGTGAATAAGAGAATGATTTAGTATATTATGTGCTCTCTTAACATGGTAGTGTTGATAGGTAATATGGGAGACTCTATGATACTGTGGGAGGAAATAGTTAGTGGTAGATGTTATGTTTGTGTTTCAAGGTGGATGGTAGAGCAGGAAGGGATGTTTGTTTGGAGGGATGGTGGGAGTTAGAGTAATGAAGATTTTCATAGGCAGTTAAGAAGTAATGAAGGAGAAGGAAAGGAAGAATTGAGAAGAGGAGTAGGGATCTGAGGTAAGGTGATATGGATAAAGGAGACATGATGCCGAAGAAGTTGGGAGTGGAGTGTAGGAAGGTGAAGTAGTGTAATTTTGCAGGATGAGTGATGAATAAGATGGAACATTTAATGTGTGATGGGATGCAATTTGATTTGATGATGGAGGAAGTGGGGGTGGTTAGAGGTATAACCTTAATGTGTTATGGGATTTTATTTGATGATGGAGGAAGTGGGAGTGGTTAGATAGGTATAAGGATAGATGCACTGGGGGTGGGTGGGATTTTGGGATAGGGTAGGGGAGCGGAGTGAGCCCGCAGGGTGAACAGAGCGGGAAGAGCCAAGTGAGGAGGAAAACCTGTAAAAAACAATCAGTGGAATGCTGACTATTAGAGGTGAGTTTAGGTAGAGGTAGTTAAAGGAGGTGATAGGCTTAATAATGGTCAGAGGAGGTAGGGTAGTTAAGTGAAGTATAGTGAATATGAAAGGTTAAAGTGGGTCTACAATGTAATAAGTAGAGTAAAACAATTTCCTAAGAATAACTAATGTGAGTCAGAAGGAAAGATTTAGATCGACAAAGGGTGCCATCTAGAGGGCAAAAACTATCCAGCTACAGTGGTTCTTGGAAGGTAAAGAGTAGATCTGGTAGTACAGGAGAGAAATAGTGAAGCCAAGAAGGGGGAAGAGGAGGAGGTAAAGAGAAGAGGTGTAAGGCTGCTGGTTGTCCTGGCAGGGAAGCATAAAATATGCATTAATTATCTAGACAAAGTAACATTAGCATATAGCAGAGAACATACTTTCTTGATTCCTTGAGGGGCTGAGTTCGGGGAGAAGTTAGCCTCTATTCCTAGAATAGGAAGAGGCAGCAGGTGCAAATTTTAAAATAGAGAGTCCAGGTCATCAGGTAGGGCAGGTTCTTAACTCTACTGCAGGACAGGCTGTTTGAAAGGAATGAGTATGGACTGTGGAGCACCCGTGACACACAGCAGCCAAGAGCTAGTCTAGGAAGTACAATGTGAAAATGTAGGTTTAGCTGCAAGGCTGCAATCTGGGTGCAAAGCTGCATCACCTGTCCTCTTTTGTTCACTATACTACCTTTGCACCTTATGCTACAGAGTTATTAATACATCCAAGGGAGCATATACCAACATGCTTAGTGATGGTCAAAGGGTTGTGACTGCACCTTGCCCTCTTTAACTCTCAGCCCTGCCCTCTCCCACATGACTGTCTGCACTTAGTGGTCTGTGCATAACCATATTTAGCAACAGCTTTGGACTGACAAATATACTGCCAACAGCAATAAGGTTATCACTAATAAATAAGGAATGAAACCAGAAATAATGAAGGATAATATGAAAATCATTTTTAAATATTAGCAACGATAACTTGAGCCATTGCAAACTAAGCAAGTATGAACTAATACCAGTGAATAAAAATCCCTGACTCTAGTAAGTCATTATTTATTATGGGCAAATACATATATATATATATATATATATATATATATATATATATATATATATATATATATATATATAGATATATATAGTGTGTCTGTATCTATCTTGTGTGTGTATATATATATATATATATATATATATGTGTATATATATATATATATATATATATATATATATATATAATATGAATCAGATATTTTTAAAACACTAATATTGGAGAATAAGAGGTTAGACCTGCAGCCTGGAGTATATGTAGACTGTTACGGTAATAGATGAAGGGGTGGGGGTTTCCATTGCTTTGCTACAACTATCATTAGGTTACAGCTGGTATTTTAATGCAAAAAATTACAGGGATACCTATTCTGGAGAAGGAGGACTTGTAAGGCATTCTTTTCTAGTGGGACAACTGTAAGTGACACACACATGTAAAAAGAAATAACAGTAATCATGCCTAGGCAACTCAAGCTATACCATGCAAAAACCAGTGGTGAATATTAATAAGATGTTGGAATTCTCAGTGCAATGAGCATATTTCAGAGGTGATGACATTCTTTTCATTGTAAAGGATCATTGGTAAGGCCACATCTGGAACACTTTAATGTTCTGGAGGTAAAGAAACAGGGAATTAGGCTGGTAAAAGCACATGAAATGGGATTGTCATAGCATAATGTAAAAACTTAAAGTAAAAAAAAAAAACTTTGTTTTTTTATTTCTAACAGGCTGGTAACACCTGCGCAGTATGAGGAAGAAGGCACCGTAAAGTAACTCTCAATCTTCTATCTCCAAATTGAGGAACACTACCTCATAAAATGGAACAAATGGGCAATGTGTGGTACACATACTAACAGCTTGCTAACACTTTAACTAGGAAGCTTATAAAATGGTTAAAATGTGATATTAACTTACAGAATATTTTTTAAATAAATGTATATGATTCATTTCTACTTACCATAGCTATCCGTCAGAAATTGAATTACATTATGTGATGGACCCTTTCAATGTGGAACTTAAAGGAACATGAACTTTTAAGACCCCAGCTGAGGAACTTTTTTATTAACAAATTTATGGAGATATATAATCCTAACTTAAAATAACTCTTATGGCCAAAAAGACTACCATTCTGTCTGAAAACGACCCACATTCTTGGTTGCGGGCAACTGAATCCTCCATGAAGGAAAAAAACACCATTGGTAATTGAGTTACTTGATTATAGACTCATTTGCTGAGAATGCAGTCAGGTGCTCCTCAGGGGAGATTCAAACCTCCCTTTCCCATGTTTAACAGGTGTCCTGTGGCCCCCTGACAACTGTTACTCCTGTAAATTGCAAGTAAAATAAATAAATATACACAGTAAGTGCTTTCATTTTTGGTACAATACTGCTTCAAACTCTGTGAAATACATAAGACCAACGTTAGTCTCTAAAAATGTCACAATTAATGTTGCAGGTGTCTTTGTTTTAACTTGCATTTAACATTTAAAGAATCATGTAATTTTACCCATACATTCTGTCTTACTTTCCAATCTAACTCCCTCACACCAGACATATTTGTAATATCCCATCTTTTTATGTTCACATTTACATCATTCAAAACATAAAAATAAAACTTTTTAAAATCAAAAGACTGTCGTGAATGTCTACATTAATACTTTATTTATATTACCAGTCCTAATGGTATAATTATGCTTATGCTTTCTTTTGTTTAACATTTTAATTGTATGGCCAATATAAAAACATTCAGATTAAGTACAATAAGCTGTATAAACAACACCTTTTGACATACAGTTAAAGAATCCTGGTAAATTTAATTTTTGTTCCTTACAGTCAACCTCCAATGTGCTTCATAGACTTGTTTGTTGTCAAAAAAAAAAACCCACAAATGTACCATTTTTTTGTTTACTCTTAGTCTTATTGAATATCATTTTATTCCAAAACAATATTCTCCAATTGTTCACATTTTTACTTATCACATACACTAACAAGTGCTAAGGGGAGAATTAATGAATTCTCACTAATTTCTCTTATCTTTTGATGCATACCCTTGACTATAAATAAGTGTCTCATATTCAACAGTCCTTTTATTTATAAATTCTTTTCAGGATATTCTCTGTTCAAAAACTTAGGCATGAGTAACCCTACTTCTTAAAATCTTGCTCCAGAGGAGTCAGTCTCTTTATTCTAGATGATTCCTTATTCCATTGTGTTTGATATCTTTTTGCTACTTACCTTACTTTTTTCTTAAAAATCTTTGTAATTACTTTCAGCTTTTTTTAAATATGCACATCTAAGAAATTGAATTATTCATTAATAAACATAAAAGAAAACAAAAAAAAATCTGAACTCTTTCACCAGTTACAGAATTCATCTATACCTAGTATTAAAGGGGTTGAGACTTTGATTTCATTTCTGGAAGAAACTAAAACTCCTGGCTCTAGAAATAAATTTGGGCTGATTAAACTTTGTTATAAATATACTGTGCTAAAATATTTAAACAGTTAATGCAATGCTAATTTCGTTATCTCCGAATGGGAGGAAGATTGTTTATTTTTCATATCACTGGATCAACATTAATTTCCATGTTCATTTTGCTGACAACATACTTCTTAGGGATTGTAACAAAATACTCTCCTTGAACTCTGCACCTCAGTATCTAATAAGCTCATGCCTCTGCCAGGGAATGTCCACCTTGCTCTTCTTCCTTCTACGTCTTCCACTTATCTTTTCTATTGCATGTTGCACTTACACCACGGCTCCTAAATATTTGACTTTAGTGCTATGACTGTTCTGTTTCACATACTTTTCACCAGCCTAATTCCATGTTTCTTTACCTCCAGAACACTACAAAGTGTTCTACATGCAGCATTACCAAAGATCCATTACAATGAAAAGAAAATATCATCCCCTCTGAAATATGCTCATTGCACTGAGCATTAGAACTTCTAATTAATCTTCACCTTTGCTTTTTGCACTGTATAGCATGAGTTGCCTTAGGAATGATTAAGTGACGCACAGATGTAAAAAGCAACAACAGTAAACTTGTCCCACCAGAATAGAATGCCTTCCAAGTCCTCCTCCTCTAGAGAATGTATCCTTGTAATTTTTTTCATTAAATACCAGCTGTAACCTAATGATAGTTGTGGCAGAAAAAGGGAGACCACCACTCATCTATTATTACCGTAACAGTCTACATATAGTCCTCATTGAAGATGACACTAAGACGGCTGGCTATTTCATGATAGACAAGACTGGTTCCATCACCAAACGCACTTGCTTCATTGCTTTTATATATATATATATATATATATATATATATATATATATATATATATATATATATATATATATATATATAATGTGTGTGTATATACATATGTTTCTGTATGCGTATGTGTGCTTATATTAAAAAAAAAAATATATATATATATATATATATATATATATATATATATATATATATATATATATATATATACACACACACACACACACACACACACACACACACACACATATTCAGTTCACAGTGGTCTTTCTGTTACCATCTTTTGAGTATCATTATATTGGGCCTTCACAGACATTAAGACGGCAGGTTTTTTGGACACATTTAACAGGTGTACATTTGATGGTTTGATTTATTTTAGAAGGAAACCACTAGAGGAAACGTCACTTCAAACTTTTATAGGTCTCTCTAATCTGTACTCATTGCCTTGTAAAGAAAAATGGGCAGCATAGTTTGGGTAAAATAGTCTACAATAAGCCTGCTTCTACAAGTGGTGATAGAGCAGTGCATTCAAGGAGCTGCAACCAGTGTGTTTCGTAGGCAGCTCTAGACACACAAATTAAGGATTACCTAGATACAAACATATTTACAAGGGTTTTTGATTAAGCATGAAGGGATACTTAATTCACATTGTGGTGCCAATGTAAAAGAGGATGGCATGTTTTGACGCTGTCCAGCGCACTTTTGAATCTTTGGCTTTCACACTTGGGTGTGCACGTAAACATCAGATTTGATAATACAAGCTGAAAAAGGCAAGGTTTTTTCAAATCACTTTGATGTCCTTTCTGTAGAAGAAATAAGTTTAAAATAGAGGCTTTAAAATTGGATGTAAATGTCAACAGTGTAGCAGAAGTATTTTGAATATGAGCGAAACCAGAGTTAAATTAAACGAGCTAGAAAGGGAACATTTTCAAATATTAAACATATTTTTATACAAATTCCAAGGGATGGTGTTCAAGGGATGGAACGGATGAAGTTCAAGGGATGGAACAAAACTTGTAATTAGTTATGGTGTTCTGCAGTGCTATTTTAATGCTTTTTATTGATGATTAGACAGAAAATTTCTCAATATATTTTTATATCTGTTAGAAGAATTGTGACAGAGTTTTGATTATATAATTTGGCCAATAAAATAATTTTCTTCAGACTGTTCACAGTTTTATCCTTTTCTGTTCAACAACATATATGTGGAAAAGCAAACGTACATGCAAAAATATCCTGAGTCACTGCGCGCACATATATTTTTTGTCACTGTATGCTGAACAAAGAGGACTGATTGTTCAGGTATCACTGAAAACTTGACTTGTTTTACTGTGCTATATCCCCATTGCCTGCACTGTTCACTTTTGAAATTAGATGTGTGCTTTTCTTGGTGCTCAGTATGTTAATTATCAGCAGGACGGTTAGCTGTTCTATTCTGCACTATTACAGTACTGCTCTACTCATTCTGGATGCCATTTGTCACAGGCAGCTAGAGTGACACAGCCTGCCCTGCTGTTCATATCAGTATGCGTATGTGTGCACAAATATTCGCCTGTTTATTTTATACATTTATGCTCTAAGTGCCACATAGTGACCAGGTAAATGTCCTCTGATCCTGTCTTTTCCAGGACCCAAGCTTCTTAGGTGAGAGGTACTATTTTAGAACTTTTGAAAGTATGGGAATTTGTGGTAGAAGTCAGACTTGTCATTCTTGAATATTAAATATTGTGCAGCGATTAACGTCATCACCTCACAGCAAGAGGTTCTGTGGTTCGATTTTCGGCTGGGGTGCCTCCTCTGTGGAGTCTGCATGTTCTCCCTGAGTTTGTCTGGGTTTCCTTCCACATTCCAAAGACATGCATCTGGAGTGCTTTTCCCTGGGCCTCAACTGAAAATAGGCTCTGTACTAGCTGGACTTTCCGGTCCACAAATATTAAATAAATAAAAAATGCAAGCTTTAGAGTTAAGATTAGCAGAAGGTTTTCAGAGAGCAACATTGAAGGTACATCCAACAGAAGTCAATGACAGATTTTTTTTTTGTTAATATATCATCTTTATTGATTCATAGTAAGTAATACCTTGTGTAAAATAATGTTACATTAAACCGTGATGACACCCCTTTCTCAAAACTGAGTTTCTTCTCAATATCACTAAAACAATCAAAAAGTAGAATCTCTCTGTACACAGCCTTTCAGGTATTCATCATCATATTTTCTTGATTTGTCAGCTTTTAGTCTCAAACCTCTTTTGTCAATCTCGAACTTCACTTTTTGATCTTGTTGACATTTCCTAATCTCCCATTGTCCTGCACCCCACATCTCACTATGCTCTTTCCCCTGCACCTTTCTCTTACCTTGATCACTACTTTTCTCTTTCTGTCGACATATTCTAAAGTGGCCTTCTCATATTTCTTTTCTTTCTGGATCCACCCACTCTTAACCATTCCCTGTAAATCTGCTCACCTCTTGCCACTTCATTCTCCAATAATCCTGAGGTTCATCCACTACGCAGTAAATGACCAACTCAAACATCACTCATGATTGCACCCCTTATTCTCCCATCCCATACATCAGCATCTTTCTGCCCCTATTTTACTTTGCACTCATCACTTCCCAAGTGCAACTAACTAGCTCAAACTAACTTATCTAAAGTGCACAACATGTTTCATCTCTTGTCCAATATTATCGTTAGGTATTTGATGGGCATCTCTAGATTAAAAAATTTAAAATCTTTTGTTTTGATATGAAGACTAAATCTAACAGGCTCAGGAAATTTGCTGACCGGTGGCATGACCTTCATTATTTTAACCCTGAGCCTTAGATATCCTTCCTTAGTTCACTGTTGCAGTATTCCAATACTGATGGGTTATTTTGCTGAGGTAATCTGTAGTCTAGCCAGTGTACCAAAGCCATAAACCTTCTATACACGTGTACATACAGCTTATGACCTTAGCACACACAGATGTTAGAGGTACATAAGTGGACATAAACCTATGCACATGGTATGTCCAGCTTATGACCTCAGCCCACAGGTGTAGAGGTACATAAGTGGACATAGGAGCATAAGATCCTTAAACTGTGTTATCTTGTTTCCAGTCAGAACACAGGATCTTTGGTCCTGTTAGTCTGCTCTTCATGCTGCAGTTGGATGCTACCAACTGCCTAGACATACTCTGCTAAGTACACCAGGGCCGTGGTGGTGCAGCGGTTACTATTTTCGCCTCACAGCAAGAGGTTCTCCCGTTCGATTCTCGGCTCGAGTGCCTTCTTTGTGGAGTCTGCATGTCCTCCCCGTGGTTGAGTGACATTAAAGACATGCAGGTAGGTGTGTGTGAGAATGGGCATGCCTTCTTTGAAGGTGGGCGGTGGGCATCGGGCTGGCAACTTGGCACAGTAAAAATCCACAGCCAATCATTAGCAGACGGGAGTTCCACTGTGGTGGCCCCTAACCGGGAAAAGTTGAAAGACTTAAACTCCACTAAGTACACCATTGGGTAACCTTTATCTGTTTTTTTTTTTCAAAAATATTTGTTAATGTCTGGTTTGAAAGGGAAGTGCGACTGTGGTAAGCAGATCCCTTATGAAGACCTCCACTCCCAGTGTTTATTCTGTCTAGGGGCTGAACAAGATTACAGAAATTGCAGTATCTGCCAGTTTTATTCCTGAAATCCTCTATACTAGGCTTTCTTCCTTGAATGCTTAAAGACCCAATGTCTTGAGTGCCTCATGCAATCCAAGGTAGTGGACACCTTATCCCTGATTCCCCACTGTGGAAATTTTTTTTAAAGGAAACCATTTCTAAAATGTTGCAACATTTTGATTGGAAATCCAAACAGGTTACAGATATACAAAAAAGATATTACAGTCTGCTTTACATACGAGCTCCTACCCCGTATTCTTTTCCTCCAGTGTTAAAGTTAATAAATATTACCTGTGGCAGGCACCATTTTTAAAACTAGAACCACCCTTGTCACTATCATATGTTCATTCATCAGTTAACTCTGTTACCTGATTGTTTCCAGCCCCTTCATAAGAGCAACTAACAGGGTCTCTACCCACTTCGCTCCCCACCCTGCCCCCTATTCCCTCCCACCCCCAGTGGTCCCACCTTTATTACACTCACAAACCCCTCCCATCTTTCCAGTAGCCAACCACAGCACTAACCCAATGCTACCTCCTCCATCTTCCCACTATTATCACACCTCCTCAACTAACATGTACAAGCATACCTTACCTATGCTCACTGCATGCACTCTCCTTGCATATCTTACATCCTACCAAAGCTCTATCATTCCCGCACTCAACCACTACCACTGTACTACTGCTCACACCACCACTCATGTCTCACCCTCACTCAGCTCCCCTCCCACCAACTCGAGAACCATCCCTATGCACCTCCCACATATACCTATTACCCAAAGAGCACAATCATAAAGTTTCCCTTATAAAAAAACACATTCAAAAACTGAGAAAATTAATGACCTCATGCATATCAAAACTAGCCCTAAGTGGAGATATTCACCCCAACCCTGGCCCTACCATCTCCAGCCCCAGTCCCCATAATCAGACTAGAAACCACAACTTCTCCCATATTACAGCCAATAGAAAACCAAATGACTTCCTTCTACTAAGCCTAAATATTAGAAGTATATCCAACAAAGTCCATGAACTCCATGCCACCATAGACTTGTACTCCCCAGATATAGTCATCTTGACAGAAACCTGGCTAAAACCTCACATTACCAGTGAGTAAATACTCCCTACAGGTTATGGCATACTAAGAGTAGACCGGCTAAACAAGAAAGGAGGCGGTGTAGCTATAATATTTAAACCGCATCTAAACATCCAGATCTTAAAATCATCAGCTCCACAAATAGGCAATGAAGAAATAATATATACCAACCTCAAAATAAACCAAAACAAAACCATCAACATAATTGGATGCTACTTCCCACCTGGCCAAAACATCCCTCCACTAGAAAACCTCCTCAGCTGGTCCACCCACCATCTCCCCCCAAGAAACTATCATTTTAGGTGATTTCAATATTGACTGGAGGTCCTGTTCTGGCAACCATCCAACCCATCATGTAAACCTTCATGGCTTCACCTAACTAGTCCAGTCGCCAACCAGGATAAATAAAAACTCCAGCAAGCAAACTACCCTGGATTGGATACTAGTCAGTAAGAGCCCCCAGTCATATATAACAGGCTGCTTATCAGATAGCCTCAATGATCACTTCCCAACATTCCTACTGAAAAAATACCTATACCAAGCTAAACCTGTCATCTACCGTCAGATACGTAAAAAAATAAACTTTAACCCACTCACATTCATCTCATCCCTCAAAGAATGTAACTGGCATCCTCTGAAGTACCTCAGTCTTGATGACGCAGTTGAATTTTTTTAATACTACCTTCCTGAGCATCCTTAATTACCATGACTTTCCAGAATCAAAGCACAACCCTCCCCATGGCTACAGAAAACCACTAAGCCAGAAATGAAAAACCGGGACAAAGCCTGGGAGCACTGGCGCAAAACCAAGACCCCCTCAACTAGACAGAAATTCCTAGAACTATGCAATAGAGTCAAAAAGCTAATAAAACAGCACAAATTCCAGTACTACCAGTCTGCCCTAGACTCCTCTGAACACAACCCCAAACAATTCTGGTCCTGCATAAACTCCATCCTCCACCCAGGTAAAGTCAGTACCCCTCCTCCTAACATCCCTCACTCCTCAGAAAATATTGCTACCTCATTCAACACACACTTCACACAAACCATACTATCATTAGCTAAACAACACAACCCCCTCCAACCCACACCTCCAACTACTAATCACCCCACTGCCTTCTCTTTTTCTCCTGTACCTACCTCCAACACAAAACAACTCTTAACTAAACTTAAACCCACCAAATTAGCAGCAGACAACCTCCCAAGTGAATACCTACAAATCGCAGCTGATGCTCTGGCCTACCCAGTATCCATCTTGATTAACCGATCTCTGTCAGAAAGTTATGTTCCCACACTGTGGAAAGTATCACATATAATTCACCTCCACAAAGGCGGACCCGCCACAGAACTAAACAATTACCGACCCATAGCTATTCTCTCTCCACTCTCCAAAATACTAGAGAGATGCATACACTCTCAGGTGTCAGACTACCTCCTTACTAACAACCTCCTTTCCAATACTCAGCATGGTTTCTGACCAAACCATAGCACCACCACTGCCTTACTCTCCTTTACTAACACTATCCTTCAGCATAAAAACAATGGCTATCTCTCCTCTGCTACTTTCCTAGACCTATCTAAAGTATTTGACATGGTCCCACACAAACAACTTATCTCTGTCCTCAATAACCTATCCTTCTCACAATCAGTCACTAACTGGTTTCAGAGTTACCTGTCTGACCGCCAACATTCCGTCGTATGGCAGAATGATGCATCTCCCCAACTACCTGTCTCCATAGGGGTTCCCCAAGGATCCATCCTTGGACCCCTACTCTTCTCTGTTTTCACAAATAATCTAGCCTCTGCCACCACACATGGCACACTCATACAATACACAGATGACTCAACCATCATCTGCTCAGCCCAGTCCCTACCCAAACTGCAAAAAGTCACACAGGAAGCCTTTTCCTCTGTTGAAACTTGGTTATCCAATGCCCAATTAATACTCAACCCAAACAAAACTAAATTACTCATCTTCCAACCCACCAAACATACTCAAAACAACTCTCACTTTAACATCACAGCAAAAGACAATACCACTATATACCCAACGGAACACACCAAATTGCTAGGAGTGGAAATAGACATTAAATTAAAATTTGACATTCAAATTTGACATTCACATATCCATGACCATAAAAAAAGTCCACAAAAAACTAGCAGCATTATACAGAAATAAGCATCTTCTCACCAAAGCAGCAAAGATTTCAATAGCAAATTCCCACCTTATCTCCACCCTACTTTATGCCTCTCCATTATATACCAACCTAAGGCAATGTGATCTAAACAAGCTAGAGACCTGCTACAACAAAATTACCAAATTTGCCACAGGGGCATCCTACCATAGTCACCACTGTCTCTCACTTGCTGAACTGGGCTGGCTTGAACTCCCTCACCTCCTTCAATGGTATCAACTCTCACTCACCCACAAACAAGTAAACCATCCACTAAATGTCCCAACCCTCCAGAATCTACTCCAACCCTATCGCACCACCAGACCACTAAGATCCAGCAACATAAATCACTTGCAGATCACTAAAGCCAATGACTCTGCTGGTGAAGCACTATTCTCTTGCAGCATAGCCAAATTATGGAACTCCCTCCCACCCACAATTACCTCTGTACCATCATGCACCCACTTCAAAACTTTACTAAAAGCGCACCTAAAAACATGCTGGCGATGCCCTTGCAACTCCCACTCTAATATCACCCACTCCATCCAACCACTACCTTTCTTTCCACTCCACTAACTACCTTGATTATAGCAAGCTCAGATGCTCAGAAGCCTAGTACGTGCACAGCAGGAACTTCTTATTTTAACATTTGTTCATGTCTGTTATGTACTTCACAGATAGATTCTAGTTGTCTACTGATGTACTATGTTCTTCATCTGTAAATATATTGTAAGTAATTGCTATGTAAATTGTTAATCGCTATGTAATCCAATGTAACTACTGTGTGTTTATTTTAACTGTGGAGCTTTTCTCCCCGGGCCTCTGCTGAAAATGGACCGACGTCCAGTCGGACACTCCCGGACAACAAATATAAATAAATAAATAAAGGCCTTTTTGGATGCTTTTGCATCCAGTTCTATTTACCCTGATTTCTTGCCTCCAGATCCTTAAAAAAAAAAAAAAAAAAGGTTTTATAAGTTCCCTGGGGATATGAAGTTTCTCTACAAGAATCATGTAACAGATCTTCACACGTTTTGTATCTTTAGTGACAAGCCAACTAAGCTTTTGCCTGCTGCTAATGTGATGCCATCAGATAGGGATAGCAGTGCCATGGACTGATATGGTATAAGGTTCACACATTGGTCAAATTAGCCTTCAGAGCTGTGAACTGCTAAACTGAAATGATAAAGTTCCTTGTATCTTTTCTAGGGGGACTAAAACCATGGCTGATCTTGAGGCTTCAAATACCAAGTGACACCTGGCTTCTATGCTGGGCCAGGCGGCACAAGCTGCTGGATATTGTGTAAAATGCAGTTCTGATGCTGCAGACGTTTCTAGGATGGCTGCCATGGCTTTGTAATTCACAGATTTTCTTGACTTCTGTACCTCATTGAGGATGTTAAGGCCAAGTTCTTGGATTCCCTCCTTCATAGGGACTTTTTGTTTGAACCTTCTGCTGCGGAACTTTTTAAGACTTTGCAGGAGAAGAGAAAAGGATGCAGGACTTCGGATTTTTCCTCATTTCACTTTCTAGGTATCAAATAAATCACCCTTTTAAGCCCCCTTCCTATGACTGTAAGAACCAGAACTCCACTCAGAAAGGCAAGGTACTACCCAGGAAGAAATTTCATGAGAAACCTTCAACTGCTCCCTCACTCCACCTTGCTCCAGGCACTGCTTGTCCAAAAGACTGACTCTTTCTCCCAGCATGGGAATTAATCACTACAGACAAGTAGGTTTTGCCTATCATTCGAAAGGGTTACAAAATGGCTTTGAGGGAGATACTCTCACTGAGGTGAATTCCTACACTTCTCCCCATTCAGGTTTACCTCTCATTCTTTCCCAAGCTTTTCTATTCTTTATAGACTTGAAAGATGCTTACATTTCCTGCAAGTGGGATGAATAGAGATAGGTATCAGATTTTCAGTGTTTTCATCACACTTTCAGTTCTCTGTTTTACCTTTCAGCTAATTTGCAGCACCCAGGGTTTTGAAAAGGTGTCTCACACTATCAGGTGCTTTCTGCAGGACCAAAGGAATACAAATATCCCAATTTGCAGGCTCTCAACCCGATTGTGGATAACAGAGTCTTACATCCTTATCTAGGCCTATTTCAAGGACATTCTGAGACTGAATCTGTTTCACAATCTCACTGCTGGACAGGATGGGATTCATCTTCAAGAAGTCTTCTTGAATCTCTCACAGTATCTGGTGGTCTTGGGTTGCAGGCTGAATGCCTGCGATGACCACCTTCTTTCCTATGGAGAAGGTTCATTTATTTTTCACATTCTTCCAGTCTCTGTTTACCTTGAATTCCACTTTTGCATGGAAAATTCTAAGGATTTTAGGGAACATGGCACCAACCATTACAATGGTGTAATTTGCCAGACTAAACATGATAGTCCGGTGATACCCGAAATCCCTTCGATCTCAACATTGTCACTCACTGGTCTGCAAAATCCCCACCTGCCCTTACTGAAGAGAGAATTGCAATGATGGATATCCAAATTCAATTAAATCCAGGCTTTACTTTTCCATCCAAACTCTCCCAACCAGGATCTTCACATAGATGTATTAGATATGGCTTGGGGTATGGTAGGGATTTACTAGAGCTCAAGGCTGGTGGTCTTCCAGTCAAATGAGGGAGCAGATCAGTGTCAAATAAAGGCCCTTATTCTAGCCTTTAAGATGTTTTCCCACCTTGGAAATCTGGGGCTTCATAGAATTTTCACAGACAACACCACAGTCATGTGCCACCTGTGCAGGTAAGATCTTCTGTTATCATACAGTGCCATAAAGGCAAACCTGTCCCTGGAGTTAATTTGCATTCTTTCTGTAGACAGTGTTCTTGCATATTCTCTAAGTAGCTCCATTGGAGATCCTCATGAATGGCATTCTGTGAGTTGAAGCAACAATTCCAGTTCTGGCTACACCCCTGGATAAGCCACCAGAATGTTCTTTATAACATGATCTGTATGAGCTAGGAATATCAAGAAGGAATAAAGGCAACCTCTAAAGTATTTCTACTTTTAGTCTTGTAATAATTTAACCTTGTGCAGCAATGAGTACCAATGCATATAATTGTGAGGTATGCCAAAGACCAGTAAATTTTTCTTTTAAATGTTTGTTTGTGTGCACTTGTAAAAACAGTTTCAGGCAGAAAATAACTTAAACTATAACATTTTCTGAAAATGTTATTTGAAGAGAAATTAAAAACTTGGGGCTTCTGCATAGAGGCATAAAGGACAATTACCAAACTGGGTAGATCGTGGGTTACTGAACTGATAAAAAGAGAGCTACATCAGGCCCAGAATGGAACCTCATGTCACCCCCTGCCCATTCTCGAATGACTCTTGATGGGCAAAGAAGTATGAATCTGTGATTAACTCCCAGTAACATGATCTAAAAAACTCAACTGCCTTTTTTAAAGTTATCAAATAAATGACAAGTGAAGACACTTTTATTTGTATGTTTATGGATTTTGTTAGCGACAGTTGTAAAGGCCATGAGGATATGATGGTCAAGCCAAACCATGTGCTCCTCAGAAAATCAACAGCTTATATTAATATGCTCAAGTATTTCACTACAAAAATCCTTTTAAGTAGTTTTGCAAGAACAGAAAGAGATTAGATTAACCTATCATCAAAATGGGAAAGATATTTTGTATAGACAGTATGATACCTTTATTTCTGTGAGGGAAAAATTTACGAGGGAAGTGAGAGGCTCAGCAAAAAATAATGGTCCCTCATTAGGAAATGGTTGAATCATACTGATTCCAAGTACTGATGAAGAAGTGATATTTCCGAGTATTTTAATGAGATTGATATGATCTGCTTGAAAGAGAAATTTAGTATTTCATGACAAGGCTAGTCCTTTGAGAACACTTAAGTTAAATGGGAATTATGATTCACGAGCCAAAGGACTGGAGCTAGACACTTTCTGCAGGTGATTTCAAGTAACTCAGAATATAGGGTTTGGCAGTTTTGATTACCAAACATATGAACAGAAAACCTTATTTCCTCTACATATAGCTTTCATTAGTGCTTGTTATTTCCAATAAACAAGGCTGGAATTTAAGTGCAGTATATGAATCTTATCTTAGCGTGAGGGCATTGCAAGTAATGTAAAGGTCTTTATGATGCCTTGAAAGACAGCCCAGGCTCTATCTCTTTTCCCTTAGTCTTAAAAGTTCAGAACAAACTGTTTACTTTGGTTGCCCTTTAGTCTACAAAGGGTAAAAGCATCATAATTGTATTCATTTATAAATTAATAACTGGGTATGTGGGCTGGACCACGAGTCATATTCAGCCACAACACAATAACAAAATCAAAGGTAAAGAAAATATAAATAAATATATATGGACAATTTAGCATACCAAATAAAATAGCACATTTCTGGAAGTGGGAGGAAATTAGAGTGAGTAGGAAAAACCAGTACAGATATGGGGAAAACTTACAAACTCCTAATAACAGTAATCTGAAGTCAGGAGTGAACCCTGGGCCTTGAAATTTTAATGCAGAGATCTTACCACTAAGCCACCAAGCTACCTACTTTGCATTTCTGGTAGGATGATGAAACTGAACTGTGCAGGTGTACATACTGCATCCTGAGTAGTGAAAAAAAGTACCCAGTCAGCTATAAAAGTTACCCCAAAAATGTTTGGCCCTTTGGGGGAAGAAAATGGCATACAAGTAACAAGGCTAGTTTGGTTTTATTGGTCCTCAATGACTATATTATTAAATTTGTGTATTATCCATATAAGGCACTTCGCACAAGCTGAGAAGAAAATTAGCAATCAGGAGTAATAGTTAATCTATGAGAGAGTACAAACCATTTCAACAATAATTGTTTCTAGTGCTTTTAAAAAGCATCTGGAAAGGCCAATGTCTTGAAGTATGGCTCTAATAAGGAACTGGGGTACAATCCGAATTAATGTTTAACTTGCATGTTTAACATGTTACAACTCCTAGAAGCTTCTGGTGTACACTGGAGAAGGCCAAAGGTTAATCCAGTAATGTAGAGTAACACGTACACACATATACACACACACATACACACAAAAACAATAAAGATACTTTAATACACTTAAGAGTTTTAAAATAGTACAGTCTAAATGGTCATTGAGACAATCTCTTATAGCCAATGAGAAGGTCACTACATTTTCAGCTAACAAAATAATTATCCTACCCATGTGGAGACCTTACCTATCCCTTCTTTGGATCAATGCTATGAACTTTGCAGAGATGCAGTGTGGCCAGGATTATGATAGAATTTAAAAATTGCCAAGATTTATAGGGTAGTAAGTCTACAGTCTGGCTTATTAGTGATCCATTTTATTGCAGACTGCATTAAGCATGAAATGGGGGGAGCTGATATGACAAATTAAAGTTTGATTGCAGGTGTGAGATCTGATGAAATCAGTTATTCCATTTGTTTTTTGAATGATTTACTTCTGATAATTTGAGTTTCTTGGATGTTTGATGGCATTTTGGAAATGACATCTCGTCATACAGAATGAAACTAATTGGGATGTAGAAGTACTGTGCTCACAGATGGCAGGTAAATATAGGGGGTCAAAAGAAATGATTCATGGTAACAAAACAAGGGTATGATAAAAACAGAAAAAATGATGGATGGCAAAGGAAGTTTAAAAGGATGACCCCGGTGTGAGGCTTAAACAAATCTGGGGTAAACAAATATTGCCGAGTTAAACATTCATATTCACAGCAAAAGTCTTGCATAATAAGTCTTGCATGCTTAACGTGTTATAACTCCTAGAATCTATTTTCCATTGCCTGAAGAGAGCAGCTTATTTGACCCTGTATTCAGGGAGTGAAAAGTTTTATAGGAGACACAGTAAAACTGTATATTTTATTTATTATTTGTTGACCACATTAGTCCCATTAAACTAGTAACATATTTTCAGGAGAGGTGAGGTAGTACTTGTGCTACTAGTGGAAAATTGGCCAAGGCATTGGGGTCATGATACAGTTATTTAAATAACTGCTGGTTAATAACAAGCATTTTAAAGTTCACTGATTATGGGGTTATCAAAATGCAGAACATGGGAATGTTGATGTTTAGTGATTAAGAACATTGTACTATGAAGAAACTGCAGTTCACAACTTTTCTGCACATCCAACAATCCAAAAAGAAGCAACAAACACAAGCAAAATTAATGGTTGCAGAGTTCCTAGTCACTTGTAGCACCCATTTTATAACTGTACTAATAACAAAACACACTGCATCCTTTTTCATGCTGTATCTGTTATAAGAATAGGACTGAAGGAAATAAAGAACACATGCAGAATTGCAGTTCTTTTACGTGCAGCAATATGGAGCAGTTGTATGTTTGGATAGAGGAATTATAACAGGAAAAAAGACAGAATAGTTGTTCCTCCTCTTTCAAGAGAATCGTGAGCAAAATGCTTTACCTTTACTACAATGGGCATGCCTTAGTTGAAGGTTGGGCATCGAGCTGGCACATTGGCGTTTTGTAAAAAATCTACTGCCAATCATTAGCAGACCGGAGTTCCACTGTGGCGACCCCTTACCGGGAAAAAGCCGAAAAAACAACAACAAAAAAGACAATAATATAGTATATGTACAATGGAGAAAACTATGCAGTTTACCTTTATTACAGAATGTTTTGTTACTAACGATCACTGCGGGAAAACAGTAGCCATTGATAATTAAAAAAAAAAAACTTTTCAGAAGCAGAATATTGTCGAGGACAAATGTGCACAACTTCTAAATGATTTATAACCAGTCATTAGCACCTCTAACATTAAATTGTAATTAAAAAAGCAACAATGGAAAACTTCAACTGTCACAATAAGTGTTGCAATGACTTCTCCCTGCACTGTGCTGCACTCTTGACATATTTAAATATACAAACTCCAAGATTACACAACCTTAGGGTTTAGAAGGAAATAAATGCTCATAACAGAGGTGGTGTCAGGGTGTCAATTATTTCCACGTGTAAAAATGAGGAGGAAGTGTAGACAAAGTACTAGAAGTGATCTGTCACCAGGATTAACATTAATTGGAATTGGTGAATAAAAGAGAAGCTTTACTAATGAAGAAAAGTGAAGATCATTAGTTTCACACTGTACAAGAAATTTCTACATCATTGGAAAAGAAATTTCTACATCACTTTAATGTGTTTTCACCAGGTCAAGAGGCTGTGGAAACTTGGGAACACAACTGGACAAATAGACGAGGCTATCTGTCCCTTTATTTTACTTGGAAAGTAATAAATGGTTGATGATGGTAATATGAGGGTATAAATTCCATGACATTGAGCCTAGAGTTCAGTTACTGTTATAGCCTCAAAATCTATTTGGCTGTAAAAGGGACAGTACCTTCCTGCTATTTTTAAACTTTATTCATTTTTTAATCGAACAGACTCGCGGTGGTGGTGCTGCGGTAGCGTTGTCGCCTCACATTAAGACGCTGTCCGGTTCGATTCTCAGCTAAAGCGTCTTCTGCATGGAGACGTGTGAATGGGCGTACCTTTGTTGAAGGTTATGCGTCAGGCCTGGCAAGCCGGTATGCAAAAATCAACTGCAAATCATTAGCAGACCGGAGTTCCGCTGTGGTGACCCCTAACTGGGAAAAGCCGAAAGACACAAACAAAATTCATTTTTTAATCGGAAAAAAAAAACATCTTTGGAGGGACTAGAGGGCAATATGTGGTTATTGAGAAAGTTGTGTGCTTTCCTCTTAACTTTTTCCTGCAGAAATATCAGTTTTCAGGATCCATTGCTATCCAGATTCTCTATTAGATATATTGAAATGACTTTTCCCTGGTTTAAGAATGATCCTTTAATGGTGAGGAGTCGGTGTTAATCCATTCATATATACTCTCCTCCTATCTATCTGATAAAGCACAATCACAGTATTATTTTGGTCCATCCGCAGATACACCAGAAGGCTTTTGGTAGTGATCTAAAGTGGTTTGCCTTCTACTTTTTAGCCTTGTCTAATAGTAAGTGTCAGACTGTAACACTTTATCCAGCTTCCCTCTGACCTTTGGGGTCTTTTCTGTTCTGCTATATTAGCTATCTGCACAGGTAAAACTGGAGAATAAGCATACTTGTGCCAGTGTACAAGATCAAAGGGGACATCCACAACTGTGGGCAGTACAGAGGCATCAATCTCCTATCACATTGCATGAAAGTTCTGGAGAGGGAGGGTGACTGATAAATGGATATGCAGAGTAGTAGAATGTAAGATGGGAGATGAGCTGTTAGGATTCAGATCAGGATGATGCAGCACAACTGATCCGATATTTGCAGTGAGACAGATACTTGAGATGAAGGTAGAGATGAGAGAGTCCAACCGGGCATTCCAAGACTTGGAGAAAGCATATGACAGGTCCCAAGAAAGCTGATATGGATAGTACTGCAGTGGTTTGAAGTCCCAGAAACATTGGTAGAATTAGTGCAGCCTATGTACAAGGACCCAGTGACTCATGTATGAACAGTGTTCGGCCTCACAGAGGGGTTCCCAGTGGGAGAGTGTGTACACCAGGGTTCAGTTCTAAGCCCACTGCTGTTCATACTGGTGATGGACTACATTAGCAAATGAGGTCGGAGGGGACAGATCAACAAAGTTGCTGTATGCAGACAAAGTGGCATTACAGGCAGACTGAGCTAGAACTTCAGTAAAGGATTGGAGAATGGAATGCAAATCTGAAGGCACATAGGATGAAACTAAGCACAGATAAGATGGAGGTAATGGTAGCAAATTGAGGAAATCAGAAAAAGCTGAGAATAGAGATAGAAGGGGAGATAGGGGAACAGGTAAACAGCTTCAAGTATTTGGGAGGAGTGGTTGAGGAGAAGGGAGGTTTGAATGAAGAGGTCAAAGCTAGAATCAGATGGGCTGCAGCCATCTGGCATAGAATGTCAGGTGTAGTCTATGACAGAAAAATGCCAAAGAAGCTGAAAAGTAAGGTGTACGAGACAGTGGTATGACTGGTACTACTGTGTGATACAGAAACCTGGGTAGTAAACAGCTGAAGAAGCTAGAAGTGATGCAAATGAAGTGCCTGAGAAGGTGGTAGGATGCACACTGTGGGACAGATGAAGAAATTATGACGTAAGAGCAGAAGCCAAAGTAGATCCAATTGCAGAAAAGATCAAAGAGAACAGATTACAGTGGTTTGGACATGTGCAGAAAAGTAGACTACAATCTGGTGAGGAAGATTTGGGATAGACCAGAAGAAGGTAAGAGGAAGCGAGGACATCCAGCAAAGAGGTGGATGGATTGTATGAAAGAAGATCTGCGACAGTCAGGCATGAGTGTTGAAGAAGGTAGGCATGAGGCATTGAATCGAGAGATGGTGACAGTTAACATGATACCCCGACTCGATGTAGAAAAAATGAGAAAAAGGGGGATAATGATGAGATAGCTATACTAGCAATCGTACATTCATGTGTTTGTTTTTATTGTAATGGATCATGGTGAAATTTTGTATTGTACAATTACTGAGCATAGCACTGGATTTTCCTGTGTTATGCTCTTCAGTGGCTATTGTTTTACCATTATTTCACATCTGATCAATGACTGTGATTTGCAATTAAAACTTCTTGATAAAGTAATTTCACTAGGATTTAACTATCGGCTCTAATCGGAATAAAACTTAAACATAATCTGCATCAACAAGCAAAAATGCAGCTGTATATAACTTTAGGTATTACAAGTATGATGTGTTTGGAAAGCAAACAGTAAAAAGCATTTTTCCTAAATATAGCAGCTTGTATGACTGTGACAGAAGTCATGGCCACACAAAGATTTAGCTGTCTACTCTTGTGCGACAAAGTGTGATACGAATTGCACTTTAATGTCCACATTCTTCTTATCAATCCCTCACTTTACACATCTAAGAGGTTCCACTTGACAGGGTGGTTACTGTGACCTCTTAATATAGCGCTAAGAATCTCCACCTCTATATCGCTACTAACCAGGTATTTCTACTATTCTGTAGAGGAAGGATTATGATCATTTCATATGCTAGATATTACTTTTTTTATCCCTGTTACTATGATGCTCGACAATTCCTTTTCTTACTTTACCAGCAGAGTTTTCAGGATAAGTCAGCATCAGGACAAGTTCAGAAAATATAATTCTGGTGATAGGACCTCTCCCTGGGTCATATGGTAAGGCTAGTTTAGATTATTTCTGTAGATACTGGTGAAAGTGATTGTGAAACTAAGTCTTATGTTCTTGCAAAGGGGGTAGCACCCCGGGTATGTTGGAATGAAATAAAAGAAGACATTTTGATAGAAAGAAACAAAGTTTACTTCCCTTCTGGGTAAAGGTTTCCACCATACTTATGTTCAGAGGAAGAACCATGGATTTTAAAGGGACATGATTTTAAAACCAGTCTCAAATATCCATACTGTAAATAAATCCATTTAGCAAAACTAGAAAATTTTCCAGTGTTTTAAAGAAGTATTACATGTTTCATATGTAGAAGTAGTAGAAATACCAAATACTAGAAACAACAAATCTAACACTTGTTAATAAACTGAATTATCACAACCGAACAGTGATGTGTTGAACATACTCCCATTGCAAGTTTATTAATGTAGGAGAATATGTGTTTAAATTTCAGCACATATAATTGCATCTCAAAAGGAGTAATATAATTGGCCTTCTACAATTTCTGCCATCCATTTTATATGGGCAAAAATTAGTGTACTTTACGCAGAAGGTTTTATGAGCACAATTATGATATCACAAACGGGTTTGGATTCTAAGCACTCAATGGAATGGGGTAAATAAAACAATACCCCATGTCATGTCTTTCGGCTTTTCTCGGTTAGGGGTCACCACAGTGAGTCTGCAGATTCCATATACCCATTCAAAATGCGTTGCTTCACCTTATGCATATCCAGGGCCAGTGTTAGTATTTTGGGGGGCCCCAGCGAATGTCAAATTTGGGGACCCCCTAGGCACTTCTAGTCTAAGTATCACTGTGTCACTGCCATCCATCCTAAGCAATCTTTTAGTTCACACTGCAAACTTTTAGTAGTAGTACACATGGACTGATCTGTAGCTACAATGCTCTTACATTACAACAGGCCTATGTACAATACTATGTTGGCCAATCTAACACAGGGAAATTCACAATTACTGGCATTTATTTGCAACAGTGGTGTATTACAACAACTCTATATACAGATCTGGAGTTAGGAGAGATAATGCCCTAGACCAACTTTTCAGCCCCCTCCCCCCATTACACACAGACGCCCTGCAGTCCTTCCGTCTGTTTCCTCCCACCTTGGGCTCCTCACACCATACACATTACTTTTTGCCTTGCTTTTCATATATTTTGCCTTACTCTTCAGATTTTTCAGAAAGCTATAACTTTGTCTGTTCAGAAGTGCATTTAAATGTTTTTTTTTCTTTTTACACAACCTTTTCATTCAGTGATGGTTTGAAGAGAAATTATAATTAAGGAAAATTAATTGTTCAGCTTTGGTTTTCCTTGCATCATTTCAGTATAATCTTTCCTGACCAAACCAGCACAGTAATAACCATTTAGGAAATAACTCAAATAAGACAGGGCCCAAAAATCCATAATGTTGTAGATGCTCTGAGATGCATTTTAGAGCTTTTCCCAGCCTTTTAATCCAATGGTGGCCTAAACAAAAATCATGAGTAAGAAAAAAATAGTCCTTTTTTATTCTTTCAAGGAATATATGTCATGCCCAAGGCCTAATGTTCAAAGTTAACAAAATAGTAGCTAACAGTAAATTAACAAACCAATTGTTGTGAAGGATAGACAGGTCTTATATGGGAATACTGCCTGCCTCCCTAACCCCTCACAAAAGACAGTCACTCCCTATGCATTCCTCTGGTGTTCAATTGGGATAAAAGCAGAGGCTCAAATTGCCACAGTCATGTACTTTAAGTGACTACTGACATACAAATACATAGTATACCTCCTCAACCCTAATGGCAACTACCTATATATGTGCCTGATGTGTGATGGTGAAGAAAGTAAAAAAACACAAACTAATGATTCTTGTGACACCCCTGCACTGGCCCAGTAATTAATGTGCCTCAATTCTCACCACTGGCAACAGTGTGGGATGTACACACTTGGAGGATGACAAGTACACACACACAAAATTGCAATTTCCCTTAAGAGCACACACAGAACACAATCAGTCTGGGGCTGGTTTATGCCTCTTTCTCCAGATCCCCAATAAGATTCCCCACTGGCACAGCTATAGAGTTAAGATCTCAGCTGAGTGGTCATGCCAAACCTCCAGCACCTTCTATGTCCAACCAGTTCTTCGTGTCCTTGCCCAAGTAACTGACGCACACACACTGAGATTTGATTTATTTACAAACACAGACTCTCCTGGGGAGCGCTGGTACAGGTGTACTAGCTATGCCCAGACTATAAGGTAGTTATCACTGCCACCAGCCACTACTTATCAGCTACTCTAAGGCCCTTACAAAGGGTTCCCAATCTTGCTGTGTAATGTTACTATTATCCAAATGGAAAGTGTGACCAAGGCCAAAGCTATTTAGGAGTGGCCTGTACAGTGTCACCAAATACATATGCAAGTACTCTAAGAGCTTAAATATCTCTAAACAAACCAGCAACAAAGATAGGTTTAAATATATTTAATAAAGACCAAGACAATACTCAAGACAGCACAGTAACTACAGAGTTCAGAATCACAGGAGATCATTGCAGGACAGTCTCAAATAAATACAGAGAGCATCTAAAGTAATCTTTAGTATATTCCTATGTATATCTAAAATATACCATGCCCTAAATAAGTTACTTACAGAGCAAGGCAAAGGCAGATGATGGATATTTCTAGGTCCAAGGCAAAATACAAAATGCCCAGTCTTTCTCTGAGAGAGTTCTTAAATTAATAATCAACATTACTGGGTTAGCTCGGATGACATCACTCTTTGTCACTTGACTTGAGATCCCAGGCTAAAGAGATGCTTAAAATTTAACACCTCTGTGTCAAAATACGTCTCTCAAGTGTGCAGCTCCTAGGAAGTCACAGAGCAATAAAAACGTTTTTACATTTGAAACCTAGTAATTATTTATTTTTCAAGATGATATGAAAACCTCTAGCTCTAGACAGTGTCTGCTTGCTGCACTGAAACACAATAGTAAAACACTTTGATTCCACCTTATTTTCTTGAAGTTTTGCAAGTTAACTCTGTATGTTCCAGTTTCTACTATTAAAACATACATTTGCACAGGCATATAGTTTATATACATTTCTGTTCTTTTCCAGTAGAGTACACTGTGGTTATGTTCTTAAAGCTCAGTACATAACATACAGTTCTCTTACATTTGTAAGACAAGCATATGAATCATATTACTATTCAGAAATGACGTATGATTATTTAAAAAGTCCAGATAGCTGGCCTGGCAGTGTCACTTTTCTATATAAATCATATTAATATTTTCACGTGACAAATAATTATTTAAAAAATTCCAGATAGCTGGACTGGCAGTATTTCCCTGGTGTCACATTTCTCCCCTCCCCAAAAACTCAAGCTAGTTTATCAAGTGACACTTGAAACATTGCTTGAGAGGGTTGAGCCTGTCTGGGAATACCTTGACCCATTCCCTGCCTTGAGATTCCAGCTGCCTTGGCATTGCTGACCCCAGTACACTGATGCACTTTCCCATCATAGGCTTGCAACTCTAGGCTCCACCATAGTGATTTGGGATTTTCCTGGCTAGCTTCCTGTAGCCATAGATCCCACTCAGACTCGTCCTGTCTTGTACTGCTAATACTAAGCACAAGGGCCTTCCTATCATGGTAAGGTTTCATCATGTTAACATGGCACAATTTGTGCCCTTGCCTAGCATTTCTACCATGTAGTTAACATCACTGACCCTCCTTATCACCTTGTAGGGTCCGTCCCTAGCTGCCTGCAGCTTGTTGTGTCTAACCAGAATGAGAACCATTACCTGTTGCCCTACAGCATACTCTCTAGCTCAAACATTCCTGTCATACCAAATCTTTTTCTGCTGTTGGGCTTCTGCCAGGATCTCCTGGGGCCAAGCCCATGAGTTCCCTAAGCATTTTCCTGAGGTATAGGACATGTGCCACAACAGACTCCTTGTGGGATTCACACTTACCTTCCCATTCATCACGAATCAAATCTAGAGGTCTCTTCACCCTATGGCCCATACAGCAATTCAAATGTGAAAAACCTGTGGATTCCTGGGGAACCTCTCTCTAAGCAAACCGATGGGGCAAATATTTGTCCTAGTCCCTCTTAAACTGGTCTGCAAATGCCTGTAGCATCATCTTGAGTGTAGAGTTTGACCTCTCAACAAGACCATTAGTCTGGGGATGGTAGGGGGTGGTCTTTAGGTGCTTCACACCACAGTATTTCCACAGACAAGCCAGCAGGTCTGACATGAAATTGAGACCTCTGTTAGTCAATATTTATTTTGGGAAACCTACCCTGCTGAAAATCTCTAACAAAGCATTTGCCACCTTTTCTGCCTCAATGGAGGACAGAGCCACTGCCTCAGGGTTTCTGGTAGCATAATATTCTACCACTAGGATATACTTTTTCCCTGTGGATCTTGGGGTGCTACAAGCCCCACAATATCCATAGCTAACCTCTGAAATGGCTCCTCAATCACAGGCAAAGGTATCAAAGGAACTGTCCCCTTGTCTCATGCCTTGCCTACCTTTTGCCACTGCTCACAAGGTCGGCAGTACCCTTTTACCTCTCTAGAAATCCCAGGCCAATAGAAGTTCTGCGTAATACATCTCTTTGTACATTTTATGCCTATTTGACCTGCAAAGGGAATATCATGGGCTATGGCTAGAAGTGCCAGATGGTAGGCTCTGGGCAGTGGCAACTGCTGTGTTCTCTCAGCCTTTAGCCCTCCCTCAGGGGTCCACTCTCTATACAGTAATCCTTTGTACCAGTATACAGAGTCTGCCTTTGCTTGAGAATCAGGTGCCTCACTAGCAACCTCCCTCGGGGTCTGAGAGCTGAGCCTGTCTCAATTCTCTATTTGTAACCCGTTCCAGCTCCCTTTTCACAGGAAGTCTGGCATCCTCTGATAGTGGTGCCTCACTATCAGCCTGGCTACTACTACTCGCCTCTGCCCTTCCAGTCACTCTGTCCAAGGGAACATCAGTACGCACAAGCAGCTGTGGCCCACTTTGTCTCACTACTACAGGCTAGCTCCTTCCCTGAAGTAACCACCTCACCAGTCCTATTTATTTATTTATTGATATTTGTTAACTGGGTTTGCCCAACTGGGCTTGTGGCCCATTTTCAGTGGAGACCCAATGAGAAAAGCTCTAGTAGTACATTTTTAAACAAGTACAATTTTAAACAATATTGTTATAATAGCAGTTATAACAAAAAAATTCACATATGTTGGGTTACATGCATAAAGTTAAAGTTGCATTAAAAAGCAGCTAAGTAACATAATTTTACATTGATATAATTCAATAGGTCAACAATAAATTTTTTTTGTTTGTATAAAGTTATGCAAATGCATAGTAGACACATTGGAGAGCGAGGTGTAATGATGTACTAAGTATGGTCCTTTTGAGGGTACATAAAGGGAAGGAAGACTAGGTAGGGTCATAGCCACAAGTGTGTGGTCTGTCTGGGTATCCCCCAGGCTACCAGACCCACATGCTTGTCTCCAAGCCTGACTTGCGTGTAACTGCATGCACACACACTACTGCGCTATCAAAATCATTCCCCATCAGGACATCTGCATGGATATCCTCAAACACACTTACTTGCTTCCTTTTCCACCCTCCCAGTCAAGGTAAACCCTAGCCAAGGGTATTTGAAATGGGGTTCCTCCTAAAGCTCTGACTAGAGTAGACTGCCCAAGCAAGTAGTGCTCCTCTCTAACCATTGCAGTCTTCACAATGATTAGGTCAGAGGCTGTCTCTCTTAGCCATGGCCTCTTTCCATCTACTAAGATAGTATATAACCTCTTGTGATAGTTTGGTACCCTTGTCTTGAGACAACTTAATGCTGGCATTTTGTCATTCGCACTTACTGGCTTTCCTACCTTTTGTTCCCCACCTTGCCTCCGTGGACATCTATATGCTACATGGCCCCACTAGTTGCATTTAAAACATTTAACCCTTGGTCCTGGATGCAGGGATGGCCTTTGGTCAACTAGTGCCCTAGGCAAAAGAGCTCTGCAGCACCCCACCACACCAGCTGATGGCCCTCATCCTGGTCTAGCTACATCATCCAGATTACTGGAAAAGTGCTCTGATAGACCAGCACCCTAGGTGGCCAACTAGTTGGCCTATGCTTGGATGTGTACATGGACTAGTGGCTTCCCCTGCTATACTGGTAGACTCTGTTGGGGTAGTCTTGGCTGCCCACCATGGGTTTAGTTAGACCTATGAGTGGCACTGGGTGTCCCTTTCCTGTGCAGTCATGCCCTCATGGTATGTATAGTTCTCCCTTCTTCACCAACTCATCTGCAGTAGTGCATTGTCTGTCAGCTAACCAGACTGTCATGTCCTCAGGCAAAGTGTTAAGGGCTTGTTCCCTCACCAAAAGGTCTGCCAGCCCTTCAAAAGTGGTGACCTGATATCCACTCACCCACTTATGAAAGTAAGTGCTTAGTTCAGCAACATATTCATTCACACACACACACACACACACACACACACACACACACACACACACACACACACACACACTTTCATCTGCCTTGTGTCTATGCTCATGAAACTTTTTCCTATAAGCTTCAGTTAACTTAAAACATTCTAGCAAACACATTTTGACTGTATTGTAATTTAAACAATTGGTATCAGTTAGTTTCAAAATTGCAATGACAGCTTAACCATGGCGTAAGAGGGTCAGGAACCAAACCCAGAGCCCTTCGTCAACATTATACTGTTTGCATACCCTATCATACATTGTGAATGAAACTATCATAATTATCCCCCTCTGTAAATTGTGGAAGAAATTTACGGACCTTTGTTGCTTCTGGGGTTCAGTTACTCCCTTCCCCATAACGTCCATGACTCTAGCGAAGAGTCAGCATATCCTTTTCATGTTGCCGCAGCCTGCAGACATCACAGTTTCCCATTTTCCTGAGCATCCAGATGTCTCAGTCTCTCTACTACTATTTCCAAATGCTTGGCCTTTACCTCAAGTTTCTATCTCCAGATGGATTTTTAAGTCCTCTGTGGAAAGGTTGAGCTGTCCATTTTCTGAGAGTTGTATTCCATGGCCAGTCTGATTGTCCTCCTGGTTGTTGTTCTGTGATGCAGCTGTGACTAAGGTTGCAATCATGTCTTCTTTAGTCAGGTTGGCATGCACCAGTCCTTTAGCCTGGCATATCTCAGCCAACTGGCTCCTTGTCAGCTTGAAATACTCTGCTAACATGCTTACCTGCTCTCCCTGACTAAGCTAACAAAAAAAATACAAAAAAAACAATTGTGATATGAACTCTGAATGTTCACAGCATGACTGATTGAGAGTACAAACATCTTCATTGACTACTGTACACAGGCTACGGGAATTCAATATCCAGACCACTACAAGCCAGTTAATATGTGATGTGACTAACTCACCTCTGCTAACCAATTGATATGTGATGTGAATATCCCACAACTTCCACCAATTAATATGTGCTGCCCCTGCACTGGTCAAGTAATCAAGGAGCCTCAAACCTCACCACTGGCAACAGTGAGGGATGTACACATTGGGAGGATGACAAGTACACACCAGTAAGTGCATTTTCCCTTAAGAGCACACACAGATCACAATCCATCTGGAGCTGGTTTCTGCTTCTTTCTCCAGATCCCCAATAAGACTCCTCACTGGCACAGCTATAGGATTATGATCTCAGTCGACTGGTTAAGCCAAAACCTCCAGCACCTTCTCTGTCCAACCAGTGCTTCGTGTCCCTGCACAAGTAGCGCACACACACACACACACACACACACACACACACACACACACACACACACACACTTTGAGATTTGATTTATTTACAAACACATACACTCCTGGGGAAGGCTGGCACAGGTTTACTAGCTAAGCACCCTTCTGCCCAGACTATAAAGTAGTTGGCACTGCCACCAACCACTACTTATCAGTTACTCTAAGGCCTTTACAAAGCGTGCTCAATCCTACTGTGTAATGTTACTATTATCCAAATGGTAAATGTGACCATGACCAAGGCTATTTAGGAGTGACCTGTACAGTGTCATCAAATACATATGCAAGTACTCTAAGAACTTAAATATCTGTAAACAAACCAGCCACAAAGATAAGTTTAAATATATTTAATAATACAATAAGACAGTACTCACACAGTAACTATAGAGTTCAGAATCACAGGAAATATTTTAAAACAACATTGCAGGACATTCTCAAATAAGTACAGAAAACACCTAAACTAATCTTTAGTATATTCCTATCTATATCTAAAAGATACTATGCCCTAAATAACTTGCTTACAGAGCAAGGCAAATGCAGATGATGGATGTTTCTAGGTCCAAGACATGATACAAAATGCAGTCCTTCTCTGAGAGAGTTCTTAAATTAATAATCAACATTACTGCTGGGTTAGCTCAGATGACATCACTCAGTCACCTGAGTTCAGTTCCCAGGCTAAACAGAAGTGTGCAGCTGCTAGGAGGTTTTACAGCAATAAAGATACTTACATTTGAAACCTAGTAATTATTTATGTTTCAAGATGATAGGAAAACCTCTAGCTCTAGACATTGTCTGCTCGCTACACTGAAACACAATTGTATAACACTGATTCCAACTTCTTTTCTTGATGTTTTGCAAGTTAACTCTGTATGTTCCAGCTTCTACTATTAACACATACATTTGCACAGGTATATAGTTTATATACATTTCTGTTCTTTTCCAGAGGTGTACACAGTGGTTACATTATTGAAGCTCTGTACATAACATACAGTTAACCCAGCCACTGGGGATGCACAAGCCAGTGCATTTCTTTGTGCTGGTCCCAAGCCCGAATAAATGGGGAGGGTTGCGTCAGGAAGGGCATCCGTTGTAAAACCTCTGCCAAACGACTTATGAGGAGAACATTTCATATTTCCATACCAGATCGGTCGAGGCCTGGGTTAACAATGACCGCCACCAGTACTGTTAGCCAACAGGGTGCTGGTGGAAATTGGGCTACTGTTGGCCGAAGGAGAAGAGGAGGGGGAAGGCATGCCCGAAGGCAGGAAAAGAGGAGGAAGGTTAGGAGTGTAGTAGTGAGGATAGGAACTTTGAATGTTGGCAGTATGACTGGTATAGGGAGAGAGCTAGCTGATAAGATGAAGAGAAGGAAGGTTGATATATTGTGCGTGCAAGAGACCAGATGGAAGGGAAGTAAGGCCAGGTGTATAGGAGGTGGGTTCAAATTGTTCTATCATGGTGTGGATGGCAGGAGAAATGGGGTGGGGGTTATCCTAAAGGAACAGTATGCCAAGAGTGTTTTGGAGGTGAAGAAAGTGTCTGATAGTGATATTTATAAAGCTTGAAATTGATGGTGTAATGATGAATGTTAGTGCATATGCTCCACAAGTTGGGTGTACGATGGATGAGAAAGAAACATTTTGGAGTGAGTTGGATGAAGTGGTGGTGAGTGTACCCAAGGGTGGATTATATCCTATGTAGGAGGGCCAGTCTGAAGAAGATTGGAGACTGTAAAGTGGTGACAGGAGAAAGTGTAGTTAAGCAACATAGAATGGTGGTCTGTAGGATGACTATGATCAAGAAGAGGAGGAGAGTGGGAAAGCAGTGCCAAGGATTAAATGGTGGAAGTTAAAAAAGGGTGATTGTGAGGTGGAGTTCAGGGAAGAGTTAAGACGGGCACTGGGAGGCAGTGAAGAGTTACCGAATAGCTGGGTAACTACAGCAGAGCTAGTAAGAGATACTGCTAGAAAAGTGCTTGGTGTGACATCTGGACAGAGGACGAAGGACAAGGAGACCTGTTGGTGGAATGAGGAAGTACAGGAGAGTATACAGAGGAAGAGGATGGCGAAGAAGTGGGATTGTCAGAGATGAAGAAAGTAGACATGAGTATAAGGAGATTAGGCACATGGCAAAGAGAGAGGTGGCTAAGGACAAGGCATATGGAGAGTTGTATGAGAGATTGGACACTAAAGAAGGAGAAAAGGACCTGTACCAATTGGCTAGACAGAGGGACAGAGCTGGGAAAGATGTGCAGCAGGTAAGGGTGATGAAGGATAGTGAGGGAAACGTACTCACAAGTGAGGAGAGTGTGTTGAGTAGATGGAAAGATTACTTTGAAGGGCTGATGAATGAAGAGAATGAGAGAGAGAGAAGGTTGGATGACGTGGGGATAGTGAATCAGGAAGTGAAACAGATTAGCAAGGAGGAAGTAAGGACAGCTATGAAGAGGATGAAGAATGGAAAGGCTGTTGGCCCAGATGACATACCAGTGGAAGCGTGGAGGTGCTTAGGAGAAATGGCAGTGGAATTTTTAACCAGATTGTTTAATGAAATTTTGGAAAGTCAGAGGATGCCTGAGGAGTGGAGAAAGTGTTTTGGTACCTATCTTTAAGAATAAGGGTGATGTGCAGAGCTGCAGTAACTGCAGAGGGAAAAAAATTGATCAGTCACAGATTAAAGTTATGGCAAAGTGTAGTGGAAGCTAGGTTAAGAAGGGAGGTGGTGATTAGTGATCAGCAGCATGGTTTCATGCCAGGAAAGAGCACTACAGATGCAATGTTTGCTCTAAGAGTATTGTTGGAGAAATGCAGAGAAGGTCAGAAGGAGTTGCATTGTGTCTTTGTGGACTTAGAGAAAGCATATGACAGGGTGCCTAGAGGGGAGTTGTGTATTGTATGAGGAAGTCAGGAGTGGCAGATAAGTATGTAAGAGTGGTACAGGATATGTACGAGGGTAGTGTGACATTGGTGAGGACTGCGGTGGGAGAGAGAGAGACGTTTAAGGTGGAGGTGGGATTACATCAAGGATCAGCGCTGAGCCCTTTCTTATTTGCAGTGGTGATGGACAGGTTGACAGATGAGATCAGACAGGAGGCCCCGTGGACTATGATGTTTGCAGATGACATTGTGATATGTAGTGAGAGTAGGGACTAGGTTGAGGAGACCCTGAAGAGGTGGAGATATGCTTTAGAGAGGAGAGGAATGAAGGTCAGCAGGGCTAAAACAGAATATGTGTGTGTAAATGAGAGGGGAGGGTAGAGGAATGGTGAGGATGCAAGGAGTAGAGTTGATACAGGTGGATGAGTTTAAGTACTTGGGATCAACAGTTCAGAGTAATGGTGAGTGTGGAAGAGAGGTGAAGAAGAGAGTACAGGCAGGGTGGAATGGGTGGAGAAGAGTGTCAGGAGTGATTTGTGACAGACGGGTACCAGGAAGAGTGAAAGGGAAGGTCTATAAGAGGGTAGTGAGACCAGCTATGTTATACAGATTGGAGATGGTGGCATTGACAAAATGGCAGGAGTCCGAGCTGGATGTGGCAGAGTTAAAGATGTTAAGATTTGCACTGGGTGTGACTAGGATGGATAGTATTAGGAATCAGTATATTAGAGGGTCAGGTCAGGTTGGACAGTTTGGAGACAAAGCAAGAGAGGCGAGATTGTGTTGGTTTGGACATGTGCTGAGGAGGGATGCTGGATATATTGGGAAAAGGATGCGAAGGATGGAGCTGCCAGGTAAGAGGAAGGCCTAAGATAAGTTTTATGGATGTGGTGAGAGAGGACATGCAGATGGTTGGTGTGAAAGAGCATAATGCAGAGGACAGGAAGAAATGGAAACAGATCCACTGTGGCAACCCCTAACGGGAACAGCCTAAAGAAGAAGTACATAACATACAGTTGTCTTCCATTTGTAATACAAGCATATGAATCATATTACTATTCACAAATGACATGTTTACAAAATTCCAGATTGCTGGGCTGGCAGCATTTCCCTGGTGTCACAATTCTGGTAAAGTATTCTACTTTGCTGCTTCTAGACAGTACATTCCCTCTACACAAGCTATTGTAACCTTTGTACAATCCTGAGGTCTGTGAGAAAAGTAAAAGAAACAATGACTCCATTGTCCTCAGTCCAAAAACCTGTAAGGTTTGAGTGTGATGAAAATTAGAGGTAATAACCATACATATTCACACACACAAAATCTACAACAGCTTTCTGTACACACACATCTGAGCAAGGCTGGTTTTCGAATGGGTACAGATGAGAGCAGAGACCATTATCAGCTTTATCCTGACAGGGTCGTATTATAGCCCTGGTCAGATTAAAGATCGTAATCAGAAAATTAATATTTTTTCTCTCCTCATTTTTCCCCAACCAGCAGCAGCTTTTATGGGGCCCCCACACAGTCAAGGTTGGTTAAGAGATACCCCTGTAGGTTTACCTTCATAATAGCGAAACACAGTGGTGCGATTGCTCATATGAGCAAATTGTAACCATGAAACTTACAACAGCGATAGTTGTAAATGTTCGAAAATTAGCAAATCGAAAAGCTGATTCACTGATTTTCAAACATTAATGTCGAAAAAAAAATTAGTGTAATGTAGGGGGGCAAGCCCACCCTGCACTCCCCTATTTTATTATTCTAACTCTGAGACCGCACTACAGTGGGAAAGGAACCATTTTCCGATCCCCACTATAGTGCAATCTGCCCCAGTATGTTGATTGTGCAGTGAATGAATCTCGCTGTACATTCGCTCATAGCACATTCAAACCTTTTTCCATTCGGCATTTGCAAACTGCTTTTCAGAAAATTGCTGTTCGCCCTTGTGCAATACGCACATGTAAAGGTAAACCATCCCTGTATCCATTTATATAGTCTGCGGAGACTTAAAAATATCTTAGAGTCTGAATGGTGTGTGATAGATTTTATACCTAACTTTTGAAATGCAATTACTTGTTAGTTGCATTTTTTACAGATACTCAGAAGAATAATGTATGTGTCCTGGCATTACTGGGTGTGTGCACATATAAAAATCAGTGATATTTTACACACACACACACACACACACACACACACACACACACACACACACACACACACACTAGCCATAGCAATACTAATTTTGTACTTATTTTCGCAAATAGCAAAATGTTGTGCAATACTGGTACTACCAAACCAGATCAGTGACTGCTGTATAACAGTTGTCAGACACCAACAGGGTTAAGTCACTTTTATTTACCTCATTGAGGAGTAATGTGTAGCTGTCACAGTCTCTGATTTTACAGACCTTCCCTGATTTTGCTTATAATCTTCCTCTGTCTTTCATAAAAGTTTGATTTGTTGATAAATCATTCAGAATTAGTCGGTCAATAAAACCAGACATCAGAGTTTTATATTTCTTGTTGTCCAAAAAATGCAAGTTGATGCAAATGTTGTTATTCTGTTAACTTTTTAGGTGAATTAGAGCAATTAAAATGTGTTTCTGATTTTGAGCCTTTATTCTGCTATTTTTGGCACTGAATTCTTCAGCAAAGAAGTTGAGTTATAGTGTCTGGTACTCTACCAGTATTTATAAACTTCCCTGAAAAAGAAAACCATCCCTGCAGATTGGAAGCATCAGCTCTTCATAAAATCCAAGGTTTGCACTAAGATCATTCAGTCTGGGCTGCTGATCTGACTAGTGCTTACCTTGTTCATGTTTATTAGCTTTATCTTAACAGGGTCATATCACCTCCATGTTCAGGTTAAGGTGCATAATCAGGAAATTGATACATTTTTCCAACCAGCAGCACTTCTGTGGAACCCGTTACAGTCAAGGATTATTAAGGCCCCTCCCTGCAGCCATGGGTATTGCAGGTACCTAAAGCTGGCAGTGTTTAGTTTTAGTGGAGACAATGTCCAGCAGTAGGGTTTAACTAAGCCAAGGGCACTATGTCAATCATAAAATATTTAATGGAATTGTGAAACAAGTTATTTGATAAACCACTGTTACTATAACCAGAGATATCTTTGAATTGTAAAGGAGATTCAAATGAGACTCATTACCCACCTGGTTTATTAAGTATACCAGATTGTTGTACTAGCTTGTGTTGGTTTGACAGAAATGTTACAAAATATCAAGATAAGATAACTTGCTGTGGTTGGGCCCCCCCCCTCCCCATGAACAGGGGTCCCCCAGCAATTGCAGGGTTTGCTGGTGCCTAAAGCCGGCTATGTGCATATTCATTAACTTCAATATTGTTCCTCTGTAGTTGTATAGACTCACAAAAGGTATGAACACACAGATTGGCAAATAAACATTTATCCTGTGTCCTTGGTCCTGTGTGACTAGGAAAATTGAATCTGTATTCACTAGATTGTTATAATATGAATTTTCAATAAATGGCATTCAATGAATGTAAATTCAGCCTCCCAGAAGTAAAAAGCAAAGAAAAACAAATAAAAAAAAACAAATGTATGCATTTAATATAGGAGACTGATTATGTTGCTGAATTATCTCCTGTTTGTATTAAAGCTAAAAAGAGTTGACATCTAAATGGATAATTAAATAGCTGATTTATTAGATAGTGCTATGGTACTGTTTGGATTAAATACTTTTAAGTATGGAAATGTGCTTTGCTTTTGAAATTTTAAAACATAAATTTTGATCTCTGTCATGCATATGTTGTATACATCACTTACTATTCTTGCAGAAATATACATTGTCATATAATTCTATCAAATCATCACATTTTAGCTACACACGTAACACACTTCTTTCCATATCTAGCATAGATTCTGGAAGTCCTACTATGTTATACTAGATTAATGTTTCCAAAGGAATGATTCGGATGCTTATCTTCACTCCAGGAAATGGAATTCAAAGATTTCTTTAGAATAGTAATTATTGCAAACAGAAAAAAAAATGCATAGTAGTAACTTAAACTTTTTAAAATTCACTTAAATAGATTTAAATCCAATGTTAAGAACAATTTAATTTTAGTTTCTTAGAGTATGAAAACCTGACACTTGGAAAAGACTAAAGATATCTTTAATTACCTGCTGAGGCACATTAATTTACTACAAAATCCTGCATTTTTTTGATCTACCCTACATTTTAGTAACTGCTGCAAATTTCTGCAATTTTTATTCCGTACTTCATTTGTACTAAATAGTAAACCATATTCCCAAAGGCATACTCTGTTTCTAAAAACAAATCGGAAGTTTTACCTATAGTGCAACAACTTTCTATGGATTTAGGCAGATGCTTCTGCTGAATTCTGACATGTTTTCTCATTAGAGCTAAACTAAGAGAATTATCCAAGTTATTGTCCGAAATTTTGGCTCCCAGCTCATTTATCCCATATTAATAAACCAAATTAGTAGGCAAGGATTCCATACAATTTCTAAACTCTGCATTTGAGTTAAAGAAGTTTATTTTATTTTTATTTAACATTTGTTGTCCAGGAAAGTCAGACTAGGACAGAGCCTATTTTCAGTGGAGGCCCAGGGAGAAATGTTTCAGCTACAGATGCATGTCTTTGGAATGTGGGAGGAAACAGGCGTACCCAGTGGAAACCCACGTTAACACAGGGAGGGCATGCAGACTCTGCACAGAAGGCACCCCAGCCAAGAATCGAACCGGATAACCTCTTACTGTGAGGCAACAATATTAACCAATGCACCACCCAAGATAAAATATAAATAAAAAGGACTCTGGATTCTGCTTGCATTCTGCAGAATGGGTTCATTTTACAACTGTCTTTAGTAACCATTGAAGGTTCACTTCATTACTCTCCTTATGCTAATGACCAGTCTTAAATTTAATTGATATGTTGTCTTTGAGACAATTCCACAGCTGAGACTTTTTAAAGAAAATCAGCAGTCTTGGCACTAGTGAAAGAAAATAACTTCTTCATATCATTGAAAAGTCATCAGTTACCGAACCTTTCCTCTACCAGCCAGTGCCTGCTGCTACAATGACCGAGTGATATCAGCATTATCCCATCTCAAAAGCAGGGATAGAAATCACGATGGTAAATGTCCTTATCAGGTAACAATAACATAAATGAAAACAACACTAACTATAACAAAGATCAGCAGTTAAAGTAAAGTTAAAAAAAAAAAGTTTTACATTCATGTTAAAAAGATGAACATAATAAATGAAGCCCCACTTAATAGTACATCTGAATATCATTGTGTTTTAATAAAAAATGTCACATTGTATTTTCTTTAATAGCATTTTCTGTACAATTATATATTAACGTTTAACCAGTAGCAGCTAGCCTATAATGTATAAGATTTCATTATTTTAAATTACTTCCAGTGTATAAATGTTGCCGTTTGGTTTCAATGAAATGATAACTCAAATTTTTTTTATCATTTTTGCTTAGCAGATTCCAGAAAAACATTAAGGTAGGAATAATGTAGAAAGATATGTTCCCTTGTTTTAGGTATATAATATACTATAATAATGTCTCAGTGGCTTTGACATTTGCGTATAGCTGGTATTTCATTTAATTGCTAGGTTTTCTGTGACTGGAAAGCCAAAGACATCTAACAATGATGTTCTGGGATTATTTAACACCTGATGGGTATAATGTCGATGTAATATATCTTAATATTGTACTAAATAGTTGGTAGGGATTTTTTTTCTTGTATTATTTTTGTGTTATGCTATCAAAAATTATTTGTACTACAGCAGGCAAAAGATTTTACAATGGTTCAACTATCCAGTTAATAAACATTTAAAGCATTCTCAGTATTACAGTTTGGAACACTGGAGACATTTTACTTCATAGGTTGGTACTAGGCTATCAGCCCTAGGGCCTATACAAGCCTAGCCATAACAATTACCTGGCTATTTCTTCCCACACTATTTACTTCCCTGGAACCCTGTCTAGCAGGGCGACTGACGTGATCCCTGGGGTGAATTTCCTTTCTCCCATCCAATCAAGGTTCCTTTTGAAGAGGGCCAAAGAGGCACTCTGCTTGACATGTAAGGGCAGTCTGTTCCAGAGTCTGGTGAGTCACTGGGTCAGGAACCTATCCCTCCAGCATGTTTTGTTTATTGTGATGACAAGGTTTAGATCCCTGGAGCATGTGGCTCTGAGGGATTGGGATTTCTTTAAGTGTAGCATGTCCAACAGCTCTGGGTTTGACATGGCCTTGTATGTTAAGCAGAGATTGCCTCTGAGTAGACTATATGCAACAGAGTATAGCTGGAGTTTTTTAAGGTGGTCAGCGTAGGGCATCTGCTTTAGGCCTGTGATTCTTCTAGTGAGGTATTTCTGCGGCCTTTCCAGTTGTTGCAGATATCTTGAGAGGTACATACCAAATGGGGCTTTGTATTCTATAATGGGTCTAATGTGGGATGAGTACAGTGGGACAATGACCTCCTTTTTTCTGGATGAAAAGCCCTTAGTGATGAGGTGTGCCACATAGTAGGATTTCCTGACTGTTGTGGTGATGTGGTTATCGAAGGTGAGACCATTGTCCACCTTTGTCCCCTAAGTCTCTTATCACACTTTCAGTGCTTAGTGTACTGCCACCAATGTGTTAATTCATGGGTACATGTTTTTTTCCCAAAGGGGATAACTATACATTTCTTGGCATTGTGCTTGAGCCCATGGCTCTGGCACCAAGCATCTTTTTCTGTAAGGCCCTTTTGTAGAGTATCCACATCATTTGGGGATTCAGTAATGGCTCCCAGTTTGCAGTCATCTGCAAACTTTATTAGCCAGAGTCCCTTAGTGTTGGCCTGTACTTCAGAGAAGTAGATTCCAAACAAGAGCGGTCCCAGGACTGAACCGTGAGGTACTCCACTTGTCACTTGTCTTGAGCTGGATTTGGAGTCTGCTACTTTTGCAGTGTGGGTTCTGTCAGTAAGCCAGTTGGCAATCCATTGGGTGATGGTAGGGATTAATGCCCAGCTTAGTAAGTTTATCTATGATTCCAGAGTGGGGGATGGTGTCAAAGGCCTTGACGAGGTCTAGATAGGCTGTGTGGACCACCTTACCCTTGTCCATGGCTCTGGAGACTGATTCAAAGAAGTCAATCAGGTTCAGGAGACAAGATCGGCCCTTCACGAACCCAAACTGGGTAGGGTCTAGTGTTTGAAGGTTGCCAATCTCTGTTTATAAGATCCATGATAATACGCTCCATGGCCTTGCAGATAAGGCTCGTCAGACTGATGGGACGGTAGTTTCTAGGATCCAAGGTGGATCCCCCCTTGTGGAGTGGGATAACTGTAGGTCTGCACCACTCAGTGGGCATGAAACCTGAGGTGAGGCTATGATTAAACATGACACTTAAGTGAGGTGCCAGTTTATATTGTAGTTCATGTAGTACACAGCCTGGGATGTCATCTGGTCCCATGGATGCTGTATTCTTAGCTTTGGAGAGTGCGTTTTTTACCTGTGTGTCAGTTATTGCCAGAATTTGGCAATCTTCCAGTACTGAGATGGGCCATTTAGGGGGTGAGAGGGGGTGAAGTTGGCACTGAATCGATCTGCCAGGATACTGTCAATATACTTGGGATCAGTATATTTAATGCCATTCTGTTGTAGCTCAGAGCAGATCTGAGCATTGCCATTTAGATTCTTGACATAGTTAAAGAATGCCTTGTAGTTGTCTTTGGAATCTTTGGCAATTTTATTTTTGTAACTAGCTTTGGAGGATTTTGAGGATCTCATAAGGAATCTCAAGGAACAGTTGGCTAACATGTATCAGCCTTTGAGTTCACGCAGGTCAGTGAGTCAGTAAAATACTCAGCAGAAACAAGTAAAGAGGAAATATTGTATACTATTTGGTCAAAGACAGGTGATTAATGTACAGTTAATGTGTTGTGCAGTTCTGAAGCCACACTGTGTGGCCATTCATATGCAAGTTGGAAGGAGAAGTATGATGATCTATCTGTAAAAGTAGGAACATGTAGGAATCGCGCATGATGCATGTGAAAAAGTAGGAATATATTGTAGAAATCATGCATGGTGCATATGTAAATGCAGGAATGTGTTCTAGGAATTATGCATGATGTATGTGAAAAAGTAGGAATGTGTTCTAGGAAGCACGCATCATGCATGTGAAAAAGTAGGAATGTGTTGGAATCACGCTAGCATTTTCAGCAATGTTTATCAACTTATAAGCAGGTAGTGCAATGTGTAACACTGGCTGTAAGAGTGTCTGATGGTGATGAAGCATGACATTAAGATGTAAATGATGTTGGAACAAGGTGGTGTCTGTTCAGTCGAAGGCCACAAAGGAGCACAACTTAGTGCAGATCCTGGACTGTTGCAGACACCCTGTAATATGTGAAGACCAAACAGTGGAGAGCATGGGTTTTGTAGTTAACTGCTATTTTGGAAGACCTAACTGTAGTCCTTGGTACAGTGGCAAGTAGCACCTCCCAAAGAACAGTGAATGATGCCCTCATTTCCCAGGCTGCTTTATCAAGGACTATAAATAATTTCCTTTTTTTTTTTATTCGTGGTCTTTTTCTCTTAGGTCTGCCAGCCATCTGCACCCCATCTCCCACAGCCATCATAGGTTCAGAGAGTCATACGCAAATATTAGGCAGCCAGTCTGCAGATGATTGCAAGTCTAGCCAAAACACGGATTCAAAAGTTCCCTCAACAAAATAGACCAAGGAAGAGTTTGAAACTGCCCATCCAATTAAGGTATACCTTGAAAGGTGGCAAGGATACTATTTTGCTTGTCATGTAACTGAAGTTTGCTCCAGAGGTGAGGGACAAGTTGGGATATGAATCTATCATGCAAATGTGTCATCTGTTTTTGAAGGTTTAGTTGCTTTAACCTGTTATGTGAGATTCTGCTTCACTGTCAGAAGGAGAGAGAAGGTTGGATCTTTCCTGGTTTGAAAGGCTAGGCACAGAACTCCACGATGGAGTTTATAAGAGACCAAGTACATAGACAGGGCTGTCAGTCTCTCCTGATAACTAAGATTTTTGAGGCCACTGATCTTTTTAGTTGTGAATCTCTGAATGATGAGTTTTGAGAAATAGGCATCAAAAGGTTCATTTTATTCAATAAGGGGTCTGATGACATACAAGTAAAGGGGAATTAAGACTTGTTTGGATCTAGTGGATATATCTTTGGAAATTAGATGAGCTTGACAAAAGGCTTTCTGAACTACTAAGGAGACATGATGGTCAAACAATTTTAAATAAGTCTGCCTGGGTCTTTTATGACTGTGTTTGATTGCAGGGTTGGGTCACCTATATGGTATGCAAAAATGCTCTGATTTAATCAGAGACCATTATCCTTGCGCTAACTGCTAACATGATCTAACCCATGTCAGAGCAATTATGAGTCAGTAGAAGATGAAAAACAGCACTCAATATACAGTTGTCTACAAACCTTGATAACCTAGGCCAGGAATGTTGGTCTTTATTTTCCTTTTTGAGTCATGTCATCAGTTTCTTTTTGAAAGCCTTTATTGTCTCTCTCTTGTGGTAAGTTGTTCCTGGAGGCTGGCATTTTTTTGAGAAGGGCTTTTTCTCTTGTAGTGAGGGTGAGGGATGATCTGAGTAACTGAACCCCCTTTCTGTCCTTCTAATCACTAGGATGGTATTTCATTCATAAGGTTATTCTTAAATGTGAGGCAGTCATCTTCACACAGTAATATGAAGGATAAAGAATTTAGTAAAAATAATGCCTTTGCTGGAAGTGGTAGCTGTTTTCAGTAGAATAATGCAGCAATGTTTTCTGTTGCTGGAAAGGTTAATAAATCTAATAATGTTTTCTCTTTGAAGTAGGCTTGTGTGGATAGTAATGCAGTTAATGTCATACCACATTTCAGTCAAAGTAGAACATTTATGGCAATAGCCTGTTTAGCCTCTCTTACATGTCACTTAATTGTGCTATGACTTTATTAACTTGAGTGTTAGTTTGTCTTTCGGCTTTTCCCAGTAAGGGGTTGCCACAGCAGAACTCCGGTCCGCTGATGATTGGCAGTAGATTTTTATGAAACGCCAAGGTGCCAGCTCAACCTTCAACAAAGGCATGCATGTCTTTCGAACACTACCCAACTGCGGGGAGGACATGCAGACTCCACACAGAAGGCACTCCCAAGCCCAGCCAAGAATCTAACGGGAGAAACTCTTGCTGTGAGGTAACAATGCTACCACTGTACCACCACGGCTTGAGTGTTAGTATGCTATTGGAAAGTGAGATATGTTCATCTAGGTTTATGACAAGTTATCTCTTTTAATTTGTTAGGGTAGAAAGGTTTCTGTTTGGTCAGTAATAGCCAAGTTTTGAATATTGCTTGGTCTTTGAGATGTTCCAAACATCATTACATTTGTTTTGTGGGTACTTGCTGTTAATATGCTTGGCCAAGCAGTTCCATATAGCTTCAAAGTCTGTTCATAAGGAATTGGTCAGGAATTTTTTTGTTTTCTGTGACCTAGGTATTACAATATCATCCTCATAAGAAAGTAGCTTGTTAGGACCCAAGGAAGAATATTTATAAACGGGGAAAATAGGTGGATCCCTAGTATGGACGCCTTTGTTGACCAAGGCTGCTTCTGAGCAAAAGCTATTTTCCATCACTTTGAAGGTTCTGTTGGATAGAAAGCTTTTAAAACATTGTGTAACTTATTCAGAGAATCCACCCTTTGCCTTTTGCAGGAGCTTGATGTGCTCTTCTATGTTGAATGTCCTTTTCATGTCATGAAATATTACACCTCTTGGCATTCTCTTTCCATAATTGTATACATTTGATTTGCTAAATGGTAAATTGCTGTCAGTATACTGTACCTGAGATGAAAGCCATGTTGCTGGTCTGTAAGAAAGTTGCATCTTTATATAATTTAGCATATGCTCATAATTTTGGGTGTTTTGGCAAGAAAGTAGGTTATTCCAATTGGGTGGGAAATTGTTAGCAATAGCTGGGTAGGAAACCTTGGCTAATGGTATAATCAAAGCATGTTTGAGGCTGTGAAGGAAGACATTTGTACTGAATGCAAGCTTATAAATATAAGAGGTTTGCATAAATTCAAGTGAATTGTTTTCATTGTTTTTTCACTATATATTTTTAGGATTTTTTGGTGTATGCGATGCAGATGTGGGTTGTGCGATATATCAGGTTTTATAGTAGAATTTTTACTTCTGACTTTAAGGTAGTCTTATAGTATAAGGAAAGGTAATTGATCAAGCCATATAGAGGTATACTTGGTTTAATAGGCAGGTAATTTTTAAAAGTGATCTAGTACCAAATCAACAAATATTTTGTTGATGATGGTCCTTGTCGATGTTTTACAGAAAATCTTGCTGGTACTAAAACGTTTTCTAGATTTCTAGAATTTTTCTGGAGGGAGAGTACACAAAAATCCATAGTTTGTTTTTGCCAATAATATTGAACTTTTGCTGAGCTGACCCTTATTCTTGTAGTGTGCTTGGATTTTGATATTGGGCAACATTATTATGGATGCTAGCGTAATTTTTGCGGTCTTTCCATGTCTTATCTCGGAATTTTGATCGTTGTTTAATTTCACTGAGAAGCCCAGGATTGTGTGTGTATTTCTTTATCTTTTCATTCTTAGAGGTACAGTTCCCCTTGGATGGGGACAATCTAACTGTAGAACACTGAAAGAGTGATAGTCTGGTTCTGTGCAGTAACGGACTGCATTCCAGTCTTTATTTTCAAGTTCTGATAAATGGGTTCACTCATTACATTCTTGTATTGATTTTGATAGTACCATTTATGAGAATTTCGTTAAGATTTTAATGACCTGTTGATGTTATGTCAATGTCTTGTTGAAATGACAGGACTGAGGTTGCTGATATAGTTTGATAGTATCTTTAACATTTTAATTTTGTTATAGAAGTCTGATATTACTATGTCAAGGACAGGGATCTTGTTGGAACTGTACTCAGTATCTAAAATATATATCAATATCTACAAAGACTGGTCAAGATGAATAGGGTGGTAGCAATCATCTAGACACTGAATAGGGTAGGGAAAGGGGAACATGTTTTTGTGTGAAGAGGTTGGGATACCTGCTGCTGCTGTGATACATGGGGGTGGGGTATCTTTGAGATGCCAGGATGGAAGAATACCTCAAAACAACAGAAAAGATATGTAGCTGAGCCAAGTATGGAAATAAGGTGCATAAGGAAATCTGGTGATGGAATGTAGAACTCCAGGAAGTCATCAAAAGAAAGGAGGAGTTCAGGAAAAAGTGGGAGAAAAGATGGACCTGGTTAGGAAAGAATACTGGTTGGATAACAAAGAAGCTATGAAAGTTGCAATAGCAAAATAACTCAGTAGGTGGCACAAAGAAACTATATCAGGTTACAAGGCAAAGACAGAAAGATAAAGAGACAGTCAAACACTTTTCATAAGGTATGCCGGCAAAAACCTGCTCAGCAGTTCACAGGACATCAAAGGCAGATGGAAGGAGTACTTTCAACAGCTTCTGAATGAAGAAAACCCCACAGAAGCTGTACTGACCCAGATGCAGCCTACAGTGAAAGAAGATGCGCCCACCTTAGAAGTAAGAATAGCACTAAGGAAAACAAAGTCGGGGAAAGCAGCAGATATAATAAAGATGCTTGCTGAGATAGGGGAGAAATGGCTCCTGAGGGATTTCATAGTATGGAGAGAAAGACATATCCCAGATGACTGGAGAATAAGCATACTCAAAACAGTGTACAAGAACAAAGGAGACATACACAGCTGTGGGCAATACAGAGGTATCAAACTCCTGTCACATTGCATGAAAGTTCTAGAGATGGTGATTGATAAACAGATATGCAGAGTAGTAGAAAGTAAGATGGGAGATGAGCAGTTCTGATTCAGATCAGTGTACGGCACAACTGACCCAATGTTTGCAGTGAGACAGGTTGAGAAAAAGAGATGAGGAAAGAGTCTAACTGGGCATTCCTATAGTCTGCATATGACAATGTCCCAAGAAATCTGATTGGACAGTACTGTGGTGGTTTAAAGTTCCAGAAACATTGGTAGAATTAATACAGGCTATGTACAAGGACCCAATGACTCAAGTATGAACAGTGTTCCATCTTAGAGGGGTTCCCAGTGGGAGTGGGTGTGCACCAGGGTTCAGCTATGAGCCCACTGCTGTTCATACTGGTGATGGACTATATTAGCAAATGGGTCAGAGTGGACAGATCAACTCAGTTGCTGTATGCAGATGATGTGGCATTATAGGTAGACGCTGAGCAAGAACTTCATCAAATATGAGAATGGAATGCAAAATTGAAAGTACGTGAGATGAAACTAAGTACATATAAGACGGTGGTAATGGCAGCAAATTGGTGAAATCAGAAGAAGCGGAGAATTGAGATAGAAGGTAGGGGAACAGGTTAGTAGCTTCAAGTATCTGGGAGGGGTAGTTGAGGAGAAGGGTAGTCAGAAAGAAGAGGTCAAAGCTAGAGTCAGTGGAGGTGCAGCCAACTGGTATGCAGTGCCAAGTATAGTGTATGACAGAAGAATGCTAAGGAAGTTGAAATGTAAGGTGTACCAAATAGTGGTGTGACCAGTACTACTGTATGGTACAGAAACCTGGGCAGTAAAGGCAGAGCAGATGAGGAAACTAGATGTGATGGAAATGAAGTGCCTGACGTTGGTGGTAGGATGCACAAGAGTAGAACCAAAGTAGCTCCAATTGTACAACAGATCAAAGAGAACAGATTATGTTGGTTTGGGCACATATGCAGAAAAGCAGAAGGCAATCTAATGAAGATTTGGGACAGACAGGAAGAAGGTAAGAGGAAATGAGGTCATCCAGAAAGAGGTGGAGGGATTACGTAAGAGGGGATCTGTGACCAGCAGGAGTGTGGCATTAAATCAAGAGTCATGGCGACAGTTAACATGACACTCTGACCCCATGTAAAAAGGTGAGAAAAAGGGGGTTGATGAAGATGCTATTTTCTTAACGTGTTATAATTTTTCTCCTGTACATTGAAAGGAGTAATTTGTAGGAGTAGTAGAGCTGGAAACTGGCAAGCATTAGGGAGGACAGTATTTAAATGAAAACTGGTATTGATTTATGAAGCCATGAAGGGGGGATTGTGGTTTTGGGAAGTATACAGGAAAGGGCACAACATGGCCAAGCTACTGTTTTGTTTACTGCAATCCCTGCAGTGTTACTACACTGTACTAGTCCATTAGTCAACTACAAGGCTCTCATTACCCTCACCCATGAAAAAGATATAAACTTCTCCAGGTGAAGTAACTGTTCCTCCCCACCCAAAGAATGTAATCTTTGATTTTCATGCTGCACTCTTCCCAATCAGCAGAATATCACTCAGATGCATGCCATGTAAGCCTTCTTAGAAGCATTGGGTGTGCTACTTAGTAGGGTACCACATACAGGTTTTGTAGCTTTACTGGGAGATTAAACACTTCATATGAAGAACGATTGAATTGACTTGGAGGGGAATGACAGGCAAGAATGACAGGCAAGAACAGTTTACTGAACCTGAATTAGTGTTAGACTTTTATGCTAGTCATAAATGTGCATAACAAGCACCACAGTCAAATGTAAGGATGTTCACAAAAGTATCTTGGGTCAAAGGTTACTGAATGACCTTCTAGCCATTTGTCAGACATGAGACCATGTGTTGTTGGCACTTGGGTCTGGGGAGGTGTTAAGCTTTCAACTAATCAGTAATTATAATGACTTTGGTCAAATGACTGGGGGA
>NC_056750.1:499425190-499430935 GCF_019279795.1 Protopterus annectens
GCTGTTATGCCACATTCCTCCCCAGAAGAGCTATGTTGCTTACAATGTGATTTTTTTTCATAGCATATGTTATCTTTTGTTTCCTAGAAAGTACTCCCGGAAAGATCACCCCGGTCAAGTAACTGAGTGGGCCAGTCAGTGTACAGCAGTATTCAGTTGCTAATGGTGTGTCCAGTCGTGCTTTCTCTCTCTCTTTCTTTTAATTCAACCATATGGTTAAACATTGGTTTCAACAGGCATTTAATGTCTGTATTACTGGTATTGTTAAAAAAACAGCCTACCTATACTTCTTGTAATATTGTAATTAACTGCACTTTATTGTGGAGCTTTTCTCCGTGGGCCTCTGCTGAAAAAGGACCTGTGTCCAGTCAGATTTTTCCAGTCAACAAATGTAAATAAATAAATACATTTTAAAATGTGTTTTTCTTTACGTCACAGCTGCACTCCAGTAATGCAGTGTTTCTTTATGGTTCTAGTTGTTGTTGTTGTGTCTTTTCGGCTTTTCCCGGTTAGGGGTCGTCACAGCGGAACTCTGGTACGCTAATGATTGGCAGTAGATTTTTACGTGCCGAGTTGCCAGCCCTGACGCACAACCTTCAATGAAGGTATGCCCATTCACGCATGTCTCCACACACAAGACAGTCTAGCTGAGAATCGAACAAGACAACGTCTTACTGTGAGGCAGCAGCGCTACCGCAGCCCCACCACGTACTGTATGCTAATTCTCTATTGCTATAAAGTTCATAGGTTCATACTAGGCTATCTGCCCTAGGACATTTATAAGCCTAGCCAGAGTGTGTTTGTCTTTTGCCACCCATTTTAAATGAATTTTGCTATGCCCTTTTTCAAGGTTAGTATACTGTGCCTCTAACAGTGACACAGAAGTGATACCCGGGGTAAACCTACGATCTCCCATCCACTCATCAAGATTCCTCTTGAAGAGAGTCAATGAAGAACTCTGCCTAACCTGGACTGGGATTTTATTCCAGAGTGAAGGGAGCCATGTAAAATATAGTTCCAGTCAGATACCACCCCCATCATGGGTCTAATCATAAACATGCAGTTAGAGTATTTCAGAGCAGCACTTATTACTGTTGAATAGTGGTATGTTAGCAGTGTCTCTTCTGTCTTAGAAAACAGCTCTGGTATTTCAAATAGTGTTTTTTATCATGTAGCAGTTGGGGTGGGGTTTGGATCAAGGACCACGGAGGGGTTAGAGGCAGAAAATGGGTATGTTACCTTGGGCACCAAAATCCACTGCTACAACTCTGCCAATCTGTTTAGCTATTGCTAAGCAAGAGTAGTTGCATATTATGCAGTCTGATGACTGACTTGTCATTAAGGAAAGCTGAGATGTATTAAAACAATCATTGATGCCATGCACAATCTCCTGACCGGACAGAGTATATTGACAGGACTAAAATGGCTATACTGTGAGCTATAGGAAGGAAAAAAACATGTTTTCTGTTGACAGAATTAAAAAAAAAATGGCAGAAAATGTTAAAGAAGCCTAGCATTTGAATATAGTTTATATAGCATGGGGGAGAAAACCTCCAATTTATTACAAAACATGTTAAGAACAATAATTTTACAGCCTTTAAAAATAAAACAAAACATATGCAGTTTAAATAATTATAGCAAATTAGACATGTAAAAACATTGGTTAATCTACACAAAGGTATATCACAATTTAATATTTAGAGAACTTTTAGACAGAGAAAGTAAAGGTAAGTTAGTGCAATACAGATGGGAATTGCAATATGAAGTGAAGGGAAAACCATCTTATGGTGTATTCAGAGAGAAAATCAGAAGAGAAATTAGCAATAAGGAAGTAAATGAAGGGAGAGAAAGGAAGTATAAGATGAAAAGGTACATGTTGACATTTATGGGTATAGGTTATCCTGGTTTTGAGCAAGAACAGAGCCAGATTTTAGCTAGGGAGTCTTTCAGAGTGACTTTGAAAGATGGGAGGGTGGGTATAGACCTGATAGATACAGGTAAAGGCCATAGCAACCTTGTATGAGTATAGACAATACCAGCAAATTTGCTAGGTTTATAGACAGAAGCTTTGGGTCACTGGATTGCAATGACTGACTGAGAACATAGTTGTGTTAACGTTTTTTAATGTTGGAGAGGCAAATGTTTGCTAGATAATTTTACAGGTGGTAAGAAGTTGTGCATATGTTAGTTGATGTGGCACTTCTAACCAATTTAGGCCTTTCAGTGCTATACAGTCATGGGTTCTGAAAGGGGTAAGTGCTGCAAATTTTGCAACTTTTTTAGAGCATTGTTCAAGTCTCAGTTTTTGTGAAACCTGGAGGTTAGTAAGGATGGGGACACCTTAAAAAAAGAGTTAGGAGGAGAGGAGTGGAAAGTGTAGTTTTAGTTGTATTGGTGAGAAGGTTTTTGGCTCTGTAAAGCATCCCTAGTTTTTGGTGCGTTTTTCCTTATGCAATTTTGTATATGCAGGTCGAATGTAAGATTATCATCCACCATCATCCCTAATGGATTCCTATGAGAAGTGACTTCTGTGGTTGTATTATCAAGAAAAAGGACATTAAATGTATTTTTTCAGGAGAGAGGGATTCATGGGAAAAAAGTATTAGTTTGTTCTTTTTTGGGTTGAGCAGGAATTGAGTTATGAAGCCGGTTTTCAGTGGCTGCTAAAGCTTCCTGGGTAATTCTTTGGAGGTGTAATGTGTCAGATGTGCAAATGAGTGGAATCCTCTGCAAATTGTATTGGGGTGGCCTGTTGTGTGGAAGTAGAGTATTGTAGAAAATGTTAGGGGAGGGGCTAAGGATAGAACCTTGATGTTCATCAATGGCGACTGGGAAGTAAGGAGAAAGGGAGGAGTGCCATTTTACTGACTACCTATTGGACAGGTAGCTTTTGAACCATAGATGGGTGGGCTGAGAACTACCTGGTGAGGACATTTGAAGAAGTTTGGTGAGACTATGTGGAAGGCTTTAAACATGTCTAGAAATAAGGAAGAGACTAGTTTGCCCTTATCACTAGTTTTATTAACAGTATCTATATAGGTTAGAAGGTCAGTGCTAGCAATAAGGGAGTACTGAAGCCATGTTGTGTAGGGGATAGGAGTTCTTCCTGCAGACAATAGTCTAGCAATTGTTTTTGAATACATTTTTCCAAGTATTTTGGCAAGGGGAAATGCGATTGCTATAGGTCTAAAATTATTCATGTCTGTTGAATTTCCTCCATTGTGCAGAGGGATAATGTATGCCTTTTTTCCAGAGAGAGGGAATGTGGAATTCCTGCAGTGACCTATTTATAAGGATTGAAACAGGATAAGCACTGCTACTGGCTGCTATTTTTAGGTACTCGCTTGGAAGGTCATCAGCTGAGGAAGAGCATTGTTTGTTTCTTTGAGTAGTTTTGTGTAGGATGTGGGAAAAGGTTGAAAGGTGAAAGTGGATGTGGTGATATGTGGCTTTTCAGCAGGGTTGGGATTAGATGTTGAGGAATCCTTGGATAGAGATGCTATACTGTCTATAATATAGTTGAACTGTTCTGCAATTTTGAGTGGTGAGTTATCGGGAGAGGGGTTTTGGCTGAAGTTTTGTCTGGGATATTTGATTTCTTTAATGGATGTCCAAAATTTTTTAGGGTTGTGTTTAGTATTATTTTGAAAGTTATAGTATTGTCTTTTGTCTTAAATTATTTGTGTTTTAGTACTACTGCAAAGCATTCTGAAGTTTACAAGGTATTGAGGCTTTTTTATGTTTTTGCCATTCTTTTCATACTTTTTTTCTATCCTGCATTAGCATTTTAATCTTTTTGGATAGCCAAACTGCATTATTTGTTTTCAGTCTCATTCTTCTAGGAGGTGCAAGGCAGTTTAGGATATTTGGAAAATTTGTATTGAATTCAATTACTGCATCATCTAAGGGGAGGGTTTTTAGGACGTTCCAGTTAATAGATGATAGTGTAGTAATTCACATTTCTTGGTTAAACTTGGAAAGGTTTTGTGTTGCTTTTTTAAGTATGCTGTTTAATTGGGTGTGTGAGATGTCTAGTCATATGTACTGGGAGATCACTTAGAGAGTCTGTCATTGAACCTTTGGTGGAGTATTTGCTCGGGTCTGATATTAGGATCCAGTCTAATAGAGAATTTGAAGTTTTGCTGTAATGTGTGGGGCCATTAATTCATTGTGTGAAACCACGTACATTCATGCTAGATGTAGGGGAGTTACTTTATGTCCAGCCATTTGACATTCATATCACCTAGTAATATTTTTTCTTGTAGAAATGTTAAGGCTATCCAATATATGATATCCTCCAGTATGTCTGTATTGTCACCAGGAGGGATATAAAGGACAGTAGTACATATTTTTTATTGTTTATTTTGAGGGAAAGCATTAAGAAGCTCTGCTGAACTGAATTTTTGTGTTGATTTGCTTTAAGGGAAATGTGGTGGGCATTGGGAAGTATTAAAGCAATACCACCACCTTTCATCTTTGGAGTAGTGTATGCAGGGTTTAACCCAAGAGTGAGTTGCAGCAAGAATATCAGGCTTATGTTGGGTAAGGCAGGCATGTATTTCAACAGTTTTACTTATACTTCTAACATTTATTGCAGAAAAAAATTAGATCACGAGGGCTGGGGGGCTGGCTGTTGGGTTACAGAAGTATTTGGAGCAGAATTATTTTTGTGTTCATTGTGATGGGTAGGGCCAGGATTAGGGTGAATATCTCCTTCTAGAAGGATTTTAGTATATTGGGGAATAATGCATACTTGGTTTTGGAGAAGATTCTTGCACTTAATTTTGTTTTGGATTGATTTGAGTTGAAGTGCAATTAATTAGCCTATATTTGGAATAAAGGTGAGGTGTGATATTAAATAGGTTTGGTGCAATGTGTGGAGAGTGTAAAGAGGAAGTATGGATAGGTGGTTGGGACAAAGTTGGAGAGATGTGAGATACTGAGTCATGGTAGGATGACAGATGGCACAGTAGGAGGAAAAGAATAGAAGGTAAGCTGAAGAGTAACAATTACAGGAATGAGTATTTTATAGATGTCAGGTACTGGGGAAGTAGCAATGAAGGAGGAAACAAGAAGTTGCAGGACATTAGGAGATTTAATGATGGTGGATTCTGAAAGGTAGAAGAGGATAGGTAAGTAGAGGAGAGCTTTCTCTAAAAGAAGAGAGGTAGGTTGCCTAGTATCTTTTCTGGAATGTAAAGAATAGAGGGGTATTAAAGGCTATAGTATAATGGTGCAGTCAGAATAAGTAAGTCACAGCAAGAGAAGAATACAAGGGAAATAGAGTAGAGTGAGGGTAAAACGTGTATGCATGTAAGCTCAAAGTAGGTGTAGCAGAAAGTATACTGATAGAGAACAAGTTATGCAGTGTAAATATACAGCTGTATTGAACAATGATCAGATCATGGCACTACACTGATAGGCACAATATAATACCATCACTTAGAATAATTCATGGGATTAACCAGTATTATTAATAAATAAGTATAATTTAATGCAAAAGTAAGAAATATTAACTCAAGTTTTGCATGGGAAAGAAAAACGTCTCCACAGGACGTGCGCTATATAAAGTCCTATACCAGCAGACATCAGTACACTGGTGAACAATACCTCAATTAAGAAAAATATAGCACTCAGGGATTTTAAGCAATCTTGAATCTTAATGTGTGTGTAGTACATGAGTTCTCAGTAATGCAATCCGGCACATAGCATAAGCAGCTCCAAGGGACGCAGGGGTAAGGGTAA
>NC_056750.1:499431435-499508370 GCF_019279795.1 Protopterus annectens
AAAGAAAGGTAGATTAGCAGAAAATATTTACCAACACTAATGCACCATCAACTGAAGAATATTTTTGCATTCAAAAGGTACATTCCATCAAGGGTAATCAGCCTTATGCTTAACTTGGGGGTGCGTCCACTGGAGTAGGAGGCATAGGGATTATGAGCGCAGACTCTCAGATAATCCTGTGGGGCCAATTCAATCTCTGCAGTTTTGGTTCAGAAGAGACAGCTAAGTAATTTTGCTCGCAAGGTTTGTCACTCACATGGTGGGAGGGTGGCCTAATGGTTAAGGTGTTTGCTTTATGAACACAAGGTGCAGGGTTTGAGTCTCACAAGGGATAACTGGCTAGGCTTACAATAACTCGCAAGGGCAGTTAGCCTAGTACTAACCTATGAACCTATCACATTCATTGTCTAGTTCTTCAGTTGGCATATTGTCTACTTCTAAGATCGTCTCTTGTATAACTTCACTTTTGTTTTCCATAACTCTCTGAATATCCTTAGCACTATTTTCTGAAGTTTGCATAGCAGGGCCTCCATTAGTATCTGGTTCTGCAAGAGGTACAGAAACATTAATTAGTCTGTTATGTCTGGGCTGCTCAAAATTACAAGGAACGAATTCCCATGCATGTACATTGAGATTACAACCCACGAGGTTGTGAGCATCCTCAAAAAAGCCCACTGAAACACCAGTCATCATCACTGTCCTCTCCTTCAGCAGGAGGAAGCATAGGCTCTTGAATATTGGAGAGGATAGTTCCTCTCCATCTTAGCCTTCTGGATTGCCTTGGGTTAGGCTTCAGCTGAGCCATTCTGGTTTCCGGATTCATGATTCTCACTGTTTTTGCCAAAGGCATTAAGTTGTTTTGGTGCCAGGTTTTCATGGGTCCTTCTTTTCCCTCAGGGCAAACTTGGTAGACAGAACAAATCATAAATCTCGGATCCCCAGTGGTCAGCTAGTTTGTTTTCCTTGTAGTCCCAAATTCCTCAAAAGAACTCTGTCCCCTGGCTGCAAGTCCTGCATCTTTACTTTTTTGTCATTGTGAGCCGTGTTTCACGGATGTCTTTGTCCTGTTGATATTTCAGCAAGCTCATAAGCCTGTCTGAGGTTCTCCTTGAGTCTCTCCACAGAACTGCTGTGAGATCACACTGGTGCATCATCAGCTGTGACTCCAAAGGTGACGTCAACAGGAAGACTAGCTTCTCTTCCAAATATTAGGAAGTAAGGCAAGAATCCTGTAGCATCATTTTTAGTACTGTTGTAAACATGCACCACTGTGGCTACATGTCCACTCCATTGACTCTTCTCAGCATATAGTGTCCCCAACACGCTCAGGCTGAGGATCCCCTTGAGGATGATTAGTGTGGCTTTTTTGGACTCCCAACAGAGTGAGTAGTTAATGGACAAGCTTGTTCTCAGAATTGATCAGAGTGTATCCTTTTTGGCAGGCTATAGTGTACAAAGAACTTCTCCACTAGTAGTTTTGCCACTGTAATAGCTTTCTGATTGTGAGTAGGAAATGCTTGAGCGTACCTGGTATAGTGGTCTGGCACCACCAGCACATTACTGATTCCACCTTCATCAGGTTCAATGCACAGAAAATCTATACAGACCAGTCCCTTAGGTCCACTACATTCCATTTGGCCCAATGAGTCTTTCTCTGAATGCAACAAAGACATGTATGACAATAATCCTCAACATCTTGCTTCATGCATAGCCAGTATAACCCGTTTCATACCAGACCCATAGTTCTATCATAACCAAGATGACCATGTTCATCATGCAATGACTGGAGTACTATTTCTCTCTATTTCTGAGGAAAGAACAATTGCCATTTTTCACTGCAGAGTGCACTAAGAGATCTTGTATACACTAATCCATTCTGTATCTGCAGTCTGTCCCATTCTTTGACCAAAAGTCTTGCCAAAGGATGAATATCCATGTGAAGCATATTAACTTTTCTTTTCTAAAGCAGCTACCATCAGCTGACCTAAGGGGTCTTCTCTTTGATCTCCCCTGAGGTCACTGTTACTTGAAGCTGGTAGCGATGAAGCCTGCAAAGTGACAAGATTGCAGTAAGCTTTGGCTATGCTTGCTGCAGACAGACCCAACTTCTGGGCCCAACATTCAATGTGTTGATAGCAGGTTGCAATATGACACACAGCTCTCACCCCTGGCACTGGAATTTCTACTCATTCATCGTCTGGGTGTAAATCTCCCTGAGGTCTTCTGGATAGACCATTAGCATCTCAATTTTTGTGTCCTGGGTGGTATTTCAAATGGAAGTTATAGTTGCATAGAATTGCCATCCATCTGTGGCCAGTAGCATCAAGCTATGCAGTGGTCTGGATGCATGTCAGAGGATTGTTGTCAGTCTGCACTTCAAATTCAGCTCCATAGAGATAGTCATGCAGCTTGTTCACTACTGCCCACTTTAAGGCAAGGAATTCCAACTTGTGTGCAGGGTGGTTTCTTTCTGTGGGGGATAAACTCTGACTGATAAAACCACAGGTCTCAGCTTCTTGTCATACTCCTGGTAAAGGACTCCTACTAAGACATCCCGGCTATCATCCACATGTAAAGTGTATGCCTTTGTTGAGTCAGCATATGCCAGCACAGAGGCATGTGTGAGGCAATATTTAAGCTGTTCAAACGACTTTTCACACTCAGGAGCCCAAAGACTCCCAATGAGTTCTTTAGAATCTCTCTGTCCCTTAGGCTTTTTCACGAGGATATCTTCATCTGTTTCATCTGCTTTCTCATCATTTCAGAGCAAATGGTTGAGGGGTCTTGCTATCTTTGAGAATCCTTCCACAAACCTTCTATAGTAACTGCAGAACCCCAGGAAAGATCGCAGCTCTGTGATAGTTTTGGGTTTGGGCTAAGATGTCACTGCTTCAACTTTGCTGGGATCTGTGGATATTCCATTTGCAGAGACTACATGTCTCGCATAGGTCACTGAAGGTTGGAAGAACTTGGATTTGTGCAATGACAACTTCAGGCCTTCCTTCTCAATCCTGTCCAATACCTTCATCAGTCTTTCTTTGTGCTCCTCCTAGGGTCCTCCAAAATACAATGATGTCCAGGTAGACAAAGGCTTCAGGAGATGCATGTCTCCAATTGTTCTTTCCATGATTCTCTGGAAAGTTGCCGGTGCATTTGATAAACCTTGAGGTAAGCGATCAAACTCAAAAAAAATCTCAAAGGGGTGATGAAAGCAGTCTTCTCTCTATCTTCTGGGTGTATAGGGATTTGATAGTATCCACTCCTTAAGTCAAGCACACTGAACCACTTACTGCCCACCAAGCAATTTAGAGCATCTTCAATCCGGGGAGTTGTGTACTAGTCTGGAATGGTTCGCTGATTGAGTACGATAGTTAACACACATGCAAATTGACCCATTCTTTTTCCTGACAATGACAGTGGGAGAGGCATATGAACTTCTTGACTCTCAAATTATCCCTGTGGCTTTTAGTTCTTTCAAATGTTTTCTTAAGTCCTCCAGGTCTCTAGGGCTACTCGTCCTGGGGCGTTCCCTGAAGGGCTGGTCCTCTTTTACTCTTATTGGGTATTCTGCACTTTTTGCACAGCCCACATCTAGTTCACTAGTAGAAAAAACTATTTTTCTTTTTCATTAGTAGCTCTTTAACTCTGGTTAGCCACTCAAGGGGCAAGAGACCACCTTCTATCTCAATATCTTCCAGCTTCAACTCATTGGCTCTGCTCTCACTTCTTGTCAACATAGAAACAGGTAAGGGAGTGGCAGCATAAACGTTTCCCAAACTCACTTGTGAATGCAGGACAATGGGAGTATTTCCTTTATTTTTCAACCCCATAGACAGTGTCATAAGGATGCTTTAACCTGTCCGCAGGCCAAGTTTCTGGGACTAGTTCCAGCCCTGGTGGCAAGTCACTTTCTGGATCCGTTTCCATCATGAGATGAGAGGAAACTGTCCACACATCCTCACTTTGCCTCTCAAGCAGGTAATATGACCAGGATGACTTGTATGCTCTTTCCCAGACAGGGTCCACAAATGACCAATTTAATCTTTCTTACTATCCTTCTCCCTTTGAAGGGCACAGAAAACTGGTCTCGGGAGAGGATGTAGTGTTGGGTGTTCCTGGGTCAACTGAGGCGTTGGCATTCTTCTGACAAGATCAGTATTTGTCCCCACTAAAATAGATGCTGAATCCTTTCCTTTTGGCCTAGGGCACACAACAGTGAGTGTTTCAAAAACCTCTGTTGACCTAACAACTGCAGTGGAAAATTCTAACTTGAGTGAGATATAACCATCATAAGGGAATTTCATGTCACTAACCCCCCAGATCTCCAAATCTTCTAACTTTTCAAGTGGCAAATGCTTTAAGTATTTCTGGTAGAAGTCTCTGTATAGAATGGTGATTTGTGCACCAGTATCCAACAGTGCTTTACTATACACTCCTATTTTTACTGACATGAAAGGGGACGGTCCCAGTAGGCCCTCGGGTAGTTTGTTTCCGGTGTTGTTCAGCTGTATGGTAGTCAGCATGTACTTGAGGTACCACCGGTTGACCTCGCCATTTTAACAGATAAGACTCTTGCTTAGTAATGCTTTGCAGTCTCAGATTTTAGCTGAGATGGCTTTCCAATTCAATTGTTCACCTTAGATGAGCTAGATGTGTGCATAGTAGGTAGTTTCTCTCTCCTATTACAAGGGTTAGTGTGGAAAGGAGATCCAGGATGCTGCCTCCTGATGATAGATTTTATGGAGCTCTTTGTAACTGGGCACTCAGCTGGCTCCTTCACTGAGGCCCTTTGAAGTTTCCCTGCATTGCACTAGGCAATAATAATTCTTTCACTCTTCAAGTTCTCTGCATTAGGACACAGTCACTTTATATGCCCTGTATCTCCACAGTGAAAACAAAATCCAGTAGGAACTCTGAGTATTGGCTGATTCAATTCTTCCCCGAGTCCTTTTGGGGATGTTCTAGCTAATGTATTCCTTCCTTCAGACAAAGTTACCATGGCTTTCTGCAATTAAGCAACTGTCTCTGTGACTTGAGCTATGGCGTTGGTCAGGGAAGACACTTGCATCTGCAACTGTGACACCTCTACATTGCAGACACTCTAGTCCATGACTCCTGTTTGAGTAGTGAGCATGGCTATAGGCTCCTGCTGGTGTTCACTCACTGTTTTAGTTGCTGTTGAACACTGAGATTTGGCTTCCAACAGGGCTTGCTCTTCCCTCACCTCTTTTACCAACTGAGAATAAGATGGTCTCTTCCCTATTTCTCATCCTCATTTTCCACACAATGGGGTGCATAGCTTGAGCTCCCTGTAAAGTTTTCCTGATCCGTACTTGGTCAGCTACTTTCGGATCCAACCCCTTCTTTAAGATGATCTGGTGGAGCATTTTATCTAATCACTTAGTGTAATAAGTTTCTCACGAACTTCTTGGTATGTATGTTCAAACTGATACAGTAGGTCCGCAGCCCTCTCGGTCCTTCCAAACACATCCTGCAGTACTTGTGCAATCTTGCTTACCCATCCTTAGGTGGAGTATGGTATCCGCAGCTTAATCCCTTTAGACTTTCAGCTATCCTCTGCTTCTTCTGAGATTCTGGAATGTCCCACTCCTCTAGGGCTTGTGAGGCCTGATCCATCCAGGATTCAAAATCTTCCTCTCCCTGAGGAGTGGGTTGTTTGCCAGAAAATAAATGCAATTTGCGGTAGCCGAACCCAGAGAATGGCTGTGCAGGCTTTAAGCATTTTTGTACAATACCTCCCAAATCATTCAAAACTTCAGGCCCTATAGTATTTATGGGCAATGAAACTGCAGCTTCTGGGTTCATGCTTCTGCTGGATTTGATTTGTACACATACAGGGGAATAAGGTGGAGTCCAAGGCAGTACAGGCAATCGTGGATGAGCCCCCAAATGTAGCGCAGCCACAGGTGTAGCTGAAGAAATATGGGTTCCTTCCTACCGGACTCTGGTGACACCCCTATAGGCCCAACACACCAAGGTGGCAAGAGGGACAGATTTTATTCTAGGTGACACCTCTAGTTTAAAAAGGCAATAGCACAACCATAAGCAAATTAGTTCAACAGTGCACCAGTTAGCAATAAAGCAAGGTGAGATTTGCATGCAATAAAAACATACATTCACCCTCTTCCCCAGAACCCAACAGAAGAAAGTCTTGACATTCAAACATGCACAAAGAAGGCGATATCAATGAGCAGTAAAGCATTATATAATGCATCAATACAAACACGGGAAAAATGCAATGTCATTAAGCAATAAGAGTCATAATACAACAATACAGATATGAGAAAATGCAATGTCATTGAGCAGCAAAATTCTTGAAGAAAGCAGTACTAGCACAAACAAAATGCAATGTCATTGAGCAATGAGGATGTATAATGCAACAATACAAATATGAGAAAATGCAATGTCACTGAGCAGGTAAGATTCTTTAAGGCAGCAGTACTAACATGGCAAAATGCATTCATCGAACAATAAAGATTTATAGTGCCACAATACAAATAGAGAATACAATGTCATTCAGCAGTACTAACACCCTCTACCCCCTTGATCAATTCTATACAGACCAACTATGAAACACTCTTATACCATTTTCACTGGTCAGTGACTATTTACAGTCTTGCTGCCAGCATGGCGGGGCCCAAGTTGGAGCTCATATGGATCCCAGTTATTTGTAATCCATAAAGCATTAAAGGGGGGGGGGACCACAATCTTATAAAAATATAAAATGATGGCCATAGCCTTTTACCACTCTGTCACGAATATGCTAGTGACCAGTCGCCGTGGTTCCTGTAATGAGAAAAGTAGAAAACCACCTACCAGAAACTCTGGTAATCCTCTATGGCTTCTCGGTACTAGGCCCAAGGGAACTCCTTTTCTTGCTGAATCATAGCAGGTGTGGAGCTACTGGTTTCAGCCTTCTCTCCTGATTCCACAAAATACCATCATCCAGGATTTCAGCCAGAGATGGACACAATCTGCTACTTCACTTCCCTGTCCCAAAGCACTAGAAAAGAAAATCCCATCATGCTGCAAGGCCCTTTTCCCTTCAGCTATGTGTTTGTCTTCCCTCCTTCAGCTAGTGTTCCAGTCTTCTTTCACTTTCGAAATTCTTTTATATTCCTGAAGAGGAGGTTCACCTTGTGGTGTAATGGCAAACTACAGTCAATTACTTTTACAATGAATTACAGTGGGAGCTACATGTGTGTGTGTGTTTATATATATATATATATATATATATATATATATATATATATATATATATATATATATAAAATGTATGTATATATGTAATGTGTGTGTGTGTGTGTGTGTATATATATATATATATATATATATATATATATATATATATATATATATATATATAAAATGTATGTATATGTGTGTGTGTGTGTATATATATATATATATATATATATATATATATATATATATATATAAAATGTATGTATATATATATATATATATATATATATATATATATAAAATGTATGTATATATGTAATGTGTGTGTATATATATATATATATGTAATGTGTATATATATAATGTATGTGTATATATATATATATATATATATATATATATATATGTGTGTGTATATATAAAAGCAACAAAAAAACTGACCACTTTTCCTGTTGGGAACTGTACAATCCGTTCCGTGGCTACTCACTTAATGGCATTAGTCCTCCGTGATTAGCCTGAAAATCTACCTTTTGACTAACATGATTCCACTGTGACACCATATTTTGCAAATAACTAGACATTTTACTATAGAAGGGGACAACGACATTCTGTGTTGCTTTTCCAGTATACATGCATGTGCAGTGCATGAACTGAATGTCCAGACTACCAGAAGCCAGCAGAAGAGCACTAAAGACATTTAATACATTGACATTATTAGAAAAGGTAATATGTTTTCCCTTAAATAGTGTTGTATAATAGCAATAATTTGCTTGTGTGTGCGGGTAATGTAGGATTTCCACATGGCTGGCTTTATTTAGTCACACTGGCTGTTTACTCTACTGTTCAAATCATGCCAATTGTGGGTAAATCCTGTGTTGTTCCCACGCAGTCGTGGATTATTGCTTAAATAGAGTCTTGTGAACCATTAATTCTAAAGTCAAGCAAATGGTAAATATATATCCTGTTTCTTTAAGGATCCCAGTATTGCTGGAACTTATGGTGTATGTCAGATTACTGTTCCTTGGTAAGGTTAGACATGTTGAATGCATTAATCATATCATCATCTTCCAAATACAGTAAAGTTGCAACCTGGCCTACTTTGTTCTTTTCAGACAGTCCTAAGGATTTGATGTGAAGACTGAACTTCTGTACTCATTACTTTACATTTCTGTGGACTTAGCTTGAAGAACCAATGATGCTGGCTGCGGTAGTTGTAAAATGGATGCCATAACAAATTACAGCTTCGGATATACGAAAGAAGGTAGCGAATATTTCAAAGCATGTTGGTTCCCTGATTCTATAAAAGCATTGCTACTTAGGTCCTCTGCTTGTCTTTCAAAGATTTATAGAATTGGCAGACTGCTTTTTTAGTGTGTCTCTTCTTTTATGAAAGTAATTCATCCTTTTTGGCTCATCCTAAGATAGATCAGTTCTATTTTGGTTCAAAACAGTGTTTTCCTTGTGTTAGAAATGATGATATGTTTTCCACTTTGTGAAATCTGGAGCATGTTGACTGTGGAGCACTTATACAAATGAAGATGCTCCTGGTGTTCTAATAGATTTTGTTGCAGTTTTTTTTAAGCCCAGAAATTATTGTGCTGAAAGTGATGTAAATGTTAGTGGCATCCACATGGCTGGAAAATGCAGACTTACTATAATATGAATGCTGTGACTGATATGATTACACTGTGACCCCATGTCTTGTGTTGAGGCATGCAGGTTCAGAGTTAGTTTATGGCCACCTATACAATGCAAGTATCCACAAAGGCACACATGAAATGGTATGCAATCCTAATAGCTAGTGTAATGACAACAACTGTCACAGCAAGACTGTTGTACGACATCTGAATGTGCATGTCTTATGGGAATGATAGATGTACTGCAGTACACATTACAGAAGTGGAGACAGCAGACTGTAATTTTAAATTGACTAGTTGTTGGAAGACAGAAGCAGGCCAGCTATAGTATGTGCCCTTTAGTCTCGGGTGTAACCCCATGTATTATAGGTTATTATCATCTGCTCTTCTTTGCTTTACGCTGCATATATAATGCACGGACTGCTTACTGTTGAACACACTGGTATGCGACTATGTTGTTCAACAACCATATGTACAAATCTTTTGTCTCGATTTTTACAGAATTTGCCTTCATCTCCCAGTCTTAACCATTACAAATTTTGACTGATTTTTGTTTCCTGTAGTTTACTTTCTAGATAATTGCATATTTAGATACACAGTTTAATATAATTTGCTCCTCACACCTGTTACCATCCTAAATGTTTTTTTCCCTTCTTTGTTTCAGGATTCTGCATTAGCATGTTTCATTAATTTGTAAAAGCTTTCAGGAACTAGTGTAAAATATTAATAGTACATTGTGTAAGCTAGTTCCAGCTCTTCAAATGAGTAATTCAGAACTAGCCACAGCACTAAGTACAGTTCCTGCTGCTATGTGTCCATGTTAATAAAGAACAATTTGTGGCTACTGTAATACGGACTTTGGTGCATTTAGATAAGGAAACATTTTAAGCTGTTACAAGTATTACAATATTTGGAAATGAATATCTCAACAGAAACATAACCATTCAAATGCATGAACATTGTATAATTTTAGTGAGAATGTTTGGGTCAGTGGATTTAGCTTGTCCAATTAAACTTAAAATGAAGTCCTGTAGAATGCTCCTCTGGCCTTAGTATTAATGGATGCTGGTTACTCCAGCAGTTTTTTCTGATGTGGTATTTCATAAAAGAAACATTTTTAATTAAGCTTCTCTTGGAGTACAAAAATGATTGAAATGAATTTACCAATAAACTTGAATTTGTGGAGACAGATGTCATGCAAGTTATTTCTCAAATATTTAAATGATTTATCAAGATAAGTCATCTTGCTTTGAAGAAATGAATAAGACACGCTTTTTTCCCATAAGAACATTTGGTTATACCCTCTGTCATACTCACTAGATGAGCACGATAGAAATGAAACAAACCGCATTGCATGCATGCCTGGTACATAATAGGTAATTAAAATTTCAGTAATTCTAGAATGGCAGGTATGTTTCCGCTATAGCTTAGATGTATGTGCCAGTTATTATAGGATCATAGGAGGTTACTAGGCTACTGAACCTAGAGCCCTTACAAGCCTAGCCAAGTTTTACCCTTATTTCCACAATCGACACCTATCATCCCTGTCCAAGAGGTACATAGGTGGGATCCCTGGGATGAATTTACGGTTACCCATCCAATCATCCAGATTGCATTTGAAGAAGGCCAATAAGGTGCTCTGCTTGACATGAAGAGGGAGTCTGTACTAAAGGTGTGGCAACCTCTGAGAGAGAAATCTGTCCCTCCAGCAGGTTCTACTAATGTCACGTAGCGCAGGTTAAGGCCATTAGTGAGTAACCAGTGTACCATTTGACTTGTGGATATGCAGCATTTACAATAAAGCAGGATCATAGATTGCCTTATAACCAAGGCAAAGACCACCTCTGAACAGTCTATATGAAACAATAAGTGAGTGATTTCAGATGATCCTCCATAGGACAGATGCTGAAGACCTTGAATTTTCCTTGTGAGGAACCTTTGTGGTCTCTCCAATTGCTGCAGGTGCTTGAAAAGGTACATACCAAAAGGAGCGCTGTACTCCATTACTGGCCTGATAAGAAAAGAGTACAGGAAGGTTGACTTTTTTTTTTTTTCTGGAGGCAATGCTCTTATGAGATGAGCAATATAGAATGCCCTTCTTACCACTGTGGAGACATGTTAATCAAAGGTAAGGTTGCTGTCAACTTGTGTGCCCAGGGCTCTCACCACTGAGTGCATAGGGTATTATTGATATGGTAGGTAGCAGGAACATCACTCTTGGCAAAAGGGAAGATGATACATTTTTTTTCCATTGAGTTTAAGGTCATGGCTAGTCATTTGCTTGTGTAAGACCCTCTTGTAGGATGTTGACATCATTTGGAGATTCTACGACTGCTCCCAGTTTGCAGTCAGCTAACTTAGTCAGCCACAGACCTTTAATTTTAGCTTGCACTTCGGAGAATTAGATTCCAAACACTAGAGGTCCCAGGACTGATCCCTGTGAAACACCACTGGTTACAGGTCTGCTGTTGGAGGTATTATTTATCAGATATTTATATATTAATTTATAAGATTAATTATAAGATTAAACTTAACTTCTTGTATTTGGAGTCTGTGATCTCTGTTGTGTCTACATTTCAGCTTCTCTTGATTCCCTTTGCTTTTTAAACTTGTTTAGTAAGGGGATATTTATAATAGTGTGAAAATCCAAAAAGAAATACTTTGTTTTACAATGTTTTATGATTGTTTTTCATTTCTTAAATCTGGTGATAAATAACATTTATGGTTGCAGTAAAACTTGTATCATGCTGTGTTGTGCTAAGTTATATTACACAAAAGAGCTCAGCATTAATACCAACATATTCTGTGAATTAAGCTGTAAGAAGGGTATGTGCAGTGCTGGGCTTTGCATAGCAAAGGAGCAACTAACAGAACTATCTGGCCGTGCTCTGATAGCTACTACAATTCCATGTAGAGATACATGTGCAGGTCTGGAATTTTCACTTGAACAAAAAAGGGTAGATGGGTCAGAGACCTTTGAAGTGAATCCAGGAAACCCAATAAGATCAGTTCGTAAGAGACTGCAGGTTATTATACCATGCACTTACTAAAAGTAATAAGTAGGTTTTGGGTCTATATCATGAGATCGACCTCTTAAAATGTTGACTCTCATTTGTTCGACACGAAAATGTCAAACTCCAAATTTCCCCGAATGGCCAAATCACTGATTTCTTTCCAACGGAAAGAAATCAGTTGGCCGTTCTGTTACACCTGACCTTTTCCTGAATGTAGTGTGGTCACGGAGTTAGAATAGTTAGGGGGTGTGGGGGGCACAGCACCTCACATTGGGGGGTGTGCAGGGAGAAGCCTCCTACTTTAAATGTTTTTTTTGTGTGGCGTTGGTGTTTGGCTAACCGATTTCTTTCTGTTGGAAAGAAATCTGTGATTTGGCCGTTCAACAAAGTTGGAGTTCGACATTTTTGTGTCAAACAACTGAGAGTCGACATTTTAAGATGTTGATCTCTTGATATAGACCCATAGATGTTAGAGCTTGCAAATTCTTGTGTTTCTAGAAAAAAAACTGGCTGTTGTATAAATGAGGGCACACAAGGATGGGCAGTAGGTACTTGCCTCCAGTGTGACATGGGGTGAGATGCAGCTGCAGGGATGCAGAAAGATTGCTGTTCAATTAAAAGATGCTTTATTTGGAGCATTTCTTTTTCCTGGAGTGGGTATACCTCTCAACTGTTCTTGGTTTTGCTTCAGTTTTGCCCTGTCCTTTGTACATTTTTTTTGAATCTCTGGTAAATCATGGATGACTGCAGCCAGTCATTAATATAGTGGGTGTTACAGTTTCACACTTCTTCTTGTTCAGAAAGTGCATGTTCATATGAAACCTGCTGTTCTCTTAAGTGAATTTTGAGGTAATGGCAAAATAAGAAAGAATAGACCTCTCCGATATCCCTAGTTTTGCCTAATATTTCATCCTGACCTTCCAAAGATATTTTGTGGATTCCAAAACAAAAAAAAGGCTCTGGAACCACAGATGAAACTTTTAATCTATTATATAATGCACAGAATTTTGCAAAATTGTTTCACCAGGTAACTTGCACAAGACTAACAGCCAGACAACTTAAATTCAAGATTAAAAGCACTTGATCAATGACATAATTTCCTATATTGCCTACCCTTTAATACATGCTTAATACTCGCAAGGCCATTCAAAGTATTTGTTTATGTAAAAATTCACATTTGTTTACTGGAAGAGATAGCTTTGTTCAGTGAAAGCTGGATGTAAAACCAGTCAACTTGCTAAACATGAACTAATTGCTGTACTCAATGGGACACAGCTGAGAAGTGGATGACCTGATGAGAAGGAAGCTGCACACCCTTTGTTTCCATGAGACCAGGTGGAAGGGCAGTGCAGCAAAGCCACTTGGCTGGGGATCTGGAGTCTACCAATCAGGATAAGGACAGGTAGAAATGGTGTGGGAATTGTGGTGAGGAAGAGGATTCAGAAGACCATGGAGGGAGGGATGTCATCAGAATTAGTGCCAGAGTCATAGCAATCAGACTCCAGCCTGATGATAGGGCAGTATTCATAATCTCAGCCTATGCCACACAGCAAGGGTATGATGGGGAGGAAAAGCATGCATTCAGGCAGCAATTGCAGGACCTACTAGATAAAGTAGGACAAAATGAATTGGTGTTAATAGTGGGTGACTTGAATGCACACATTGTGACAGAACAGGATATGAGAACTGCCTGGGTCCACATGGGTGGGGCAACAGGAATAAATGAGGAGAGGCTATTCTAGACTTCTATCAGGCAAATGGCTTGATAGTAGCCAACACATGGATCAGAAGAGACGGTCACAAGCTCACATACAAGAGTGACCAACATGCAACTTGGCTAAACTTTCTCCTAGTAAGGAAAGGACACTGGGGTAGAATCAATGATTGCAAAGTCATTCCACACAATAAACCACTGGTTACTACAATTGGCTGCAAGCAGTGGTCAGAGAAGGCTCTAAGGTCAGCAGTGACCAGGCTGATGACCTGAAAGTTGAATGGAGAGAGAGCACAACAGTTCAAGGAATTACCCAGGGCTCTAGGACGTCCAGAAGAGGAGGACAATAGGTGGAGTTGAAGAAAAATGGCAGTGTTTCAACACAGCATGTGTGAGGAGTACAGAACAGCTATGTGGCTGAGCCATTTATGGAAATAAGGTATATAAGGAAAGCTGCGGTAAAATATAGAAATCCAGGAAGTCATCAAAAGAAAGGAGTGTAGGAAAAATTGGGAGATAGAAAAGACAGACCAGACTAGGAAGGAATACTGCTTGTCTAATAGAGATTGAGAGCAGTTGCAATAACAATGAACAAGGCATCAGAGACACTGTATCAGCTTCTGGAAAGTAAATTGGTAGATAGCATAAAGCAATTATATCAGGTTGCAAGGCAGAGAGTGAAAGATAGTCACACACCCTTCATAAGCGATGCCAACAACAACCTGCTCACCAATCCACAGGACATCAAAAGCAGGCAGAAGGAGTACTTCCAGCAACTTCTGAATGAAGAAAGTCCCATAGAATATATACCACCCCAGACACAGCCTAAGATGAGAGAGGAGGAGGAGCCCAGCATTGAGAAATAAAGAATAACATTAATGGAAATTAAGTCAGGGAAAGCAACAGGCTCAGATGAAGCCACAGTAGATATGATAATGATGGTAGGTGAGATAGGGGAGAAATTGCTCCTGAAGGTACTCGTAGCAGTGTGGAGAGAAAGGTGCATCACAGATGACTGAATAACAAGTACACTAGTGCCAGTGTTCAAGAACAAAATAGGCATTCACACCTTTGGGTAGTACAGAGGTATCAAATTCGGTCAGGTTTCATGAAAATTCTGGAGAGGGTAATTGATAAATGAATACAGAGTAGTAGAAAGTAAGATGGGAAATGAGCAGTTCAGATCAGGATGTAGCACAACTGAGTACTGATTAAAACAATTGTAATGGCAGCAACTGGTAGAGTTCAGGAAAAGCTGAGAATTGAGATAGAAAGGAAATAGTGGAACAAGTTACCTGCTTCAGGTATTTGAAAGGGGAGGTTGAGCAGAAGGAAAGTCTGAATCAGGAGGTCAAAGCTAGAATCAGAGGGTCTGTAGCCAAATGCCACAGTGTTAGGTGTAGAATGCCAATGAAGCTGAAAAGTAAAGTATACAAAGCAGTGGTGTGACCAGTACTACTGTATGGTACAGAAAGTGGGCAGTAGAGGAAGCTAGAGGTAATGGAGTTGAAGTGCCTGACACAGCTGTTAAGACGCCACTGTGGGACAGATTAAGAAATGAAGGACTTAAGAACAGAATCTACAGTAGCTCCAATTGCAGAAAAGGTCAGAGAGCAGATTATGGTGGTTTGGGCACATGTACAGAAAAGCAGAAGACAATTTGGTGAAGATGATTAGGACAGATGGGAAGAAGGCAAGAGGAAACAAGGGTGTCCAGCAAAGAGGTGGGTGGAGTGTGTGATAGAAGACCAGCAACAGCCAGATATGAGTGTTGGAGGTAGGAGAGTGGCACTGAATAGAGAGAAATGGCAAGAGTTGACAAAACAACCTGACCCCCTGTAGAAAATGGGAATAAAGGAGCTGATCTTTTTACTGGAAAAGTCCAACTGCGCCGTGACAGGGGAGGCCTGGATAGAAAAGCTTACATAGTTAACAAATCTCACCAGATGCGAAGTACAAAAAATGCAGTGCAAAACAGCATATGTTAAATATTGTGTACAAGATACAAAAGATATAGTACCTAAAGAAAAAAAGAAACCATCAACAGTTCAGAGTAATGGTGAGTGTGGAAGAGAGGTGAAGAAGAGTGTACAGGCAGGATGGAGTGGGTGGAGAAGAGTGTCAGGAGTGATTTGTGACAGACGAGTACCAGTAAGAGTGAAAGGGAAGGTCTACAAGAGGGTAGTGAGACCAGCTATGTTATATGGGTTGGAGACAGTGGCATTGACAAAAAGGCAGGAGTCTGAGCTTGACATGGCAGAGTTAAAGATGTTAAGATTTGCACTGGGTGTGAAGAGGATGGACAGGATTAGGAATAAGTATATTAGAGGGTCAGCCCAGGTTGGAAGGTTTGGAGACAAAGCCAGAGAGGCAAGATTATGTTGGTTTGGACATGTGCTGAGGAGGGATGCAGAGTATATTGGGGAAAAAGATGCTAAGGATGAAGCTGCCAGGTAACAGGGAAAGAGGAAGGCCTAAGATAAGGTTTATGGATGTGGTGAGAGAGGACATGCAGCTGGTTGTTGTGACCGAACAAGATGCAGAGGACAGGAAGAAATGGAAACAGTTGATCTGCTGTGGCGACCCCTGCCGGGAGCAGCCGAAAGAAGAAGAGAGTTCTTAGATATCATTATATTCCAGAGTAGCAAAAAATAACATTAATAATGTTAGGAACTTCCATTAGGTTAGTAGACCGGTGCAAATGAATGTGTGAAAGGTATTAACTACTAGATAGATTGTTTGGCATTTCTGGTGTGGTTAAGCTATTAGGTATTCTGATGAAAGCTCAGAAGCTTAGATTATGCACCAAGTCCCAAAGGACAGTACAGATCAGTAACATAGCTAGGGAAGAGCAAGAGAAGCAACTGCTTTGTGTGCATAGTGTTAGGGGGCACAATTGAGGGGTCATCCATCTTTCCAATTATTGAACTACTGTCTTTTAAAAGTTGCTATTGCATTTGAAGTCAAACCTGAGTACTGTAGCACTCCGTGAAGTCTAAACTGTAGCAACTGCTTAATACAGTTTAAAAGTGAAAAAAAATCCATGTATTTTTTTTTTTTTTTTTTTTTTTAACTAAAATCTGAGCTCTGTAGCACTCCATGCCGACCAACTGTAGCAACATTTTAGCAAGCATTGCTACATTTTAGCTCATTCTTTCCAGTACAGCTCTTTTGAGTGTGCACCTTTAACTTTCAGTGGGTGTGGCTTGAGCCTTTTATAAAATGAAATTGTTGCTAACAGTTCAAACAAATATTGAAATCTCTGGAACCGTAAGTATTACTGGAAAACTGTAAATGGCAAACTATTCAGGATAAACTAGTCTTTATATTGGTGACATTCATTCAGTTTGATGCTTTAAACTGGATTTTATAAGCCAAAATATATGCAATGAATATTAATTTTGTAATATATAAACAGCTTATGATATCTCCGTAATTATTCAAGCAAGACATAGTGCCAGCAAAATATTCTTCATATGATGTGAGCTTTCATATGTGGCTGTGCAGTTCTATCTGTGTTAGCTGAGTGTTGAGATATTGAGAAATATGAACATTATTACAATACAAATAGTATACAAATAATATTCATCATCTCTTTAGCTGCATTAGATAGAGATTAAATATTAATACAGTTGTGTTTGCCATCATGCATGCTTTAAGATGAAATCTTCTGATACTTTGTATGTTGCACGATTTTGGAATTATTAATGCAAATATGATCAAGCAATATTTGATGCCTAGAGGCATCAGTAGGCAAATATGATCAAACAATATTTCTTGCTTAGAGGCATCAGCAGGAGTTAACTGCAGAAACACCTGGAGGCATCAAGCGTGAGTACTGTAATGAAGAACAAAGTTATTTCTTCCAAGTAAAACCTGAGCGCTTTAGTCAGGGGCAGCTCATGCTATAGGACTGCAGCCCCCACAGCTGTGGAAAAGGGAAAAAAAGCAAATCGGTGAGTCTCTGAACTTCTGTTCATGCGCACTTGGCAATCTCGGAATTCAGAAGGGATCCAGTCCACTGCAACAGCAGTCCAGAGTAGGAAGAAGGCATCACGGTACTCTGATGCCCTGAATTCTATGATGTGATGACCGTATAGAATGGAAGAGATCCATATTGCAACATCTGTAGGCTGGAGCCTACTCTCTCACGGGGAAGGATGTGCTTACACGAGACAGACTTGGGATTGAAGCTACTGGGGGAGGGACGTGTTTACCAGACTTGGGATTGAAGCTGCTGCAGATGAACAGCATGGGAAACCAAGTACTGGTGTGTGTGTGTGTGTGCATGAATTTTGGGGTTATGGTAAGGGTTACGTTTGGTGACTTGTGCTGTGTGCGCGCGCGTGTGTTTGTGTGTGTGAATTTTGGGGTTATAGTAAGGGTTGAGTTACATGATTGTTGTGCTTTGTGTGTGTGTTTTGTATGTGTTCTATTTCTGAGATGTAATGTGTAGTGTTAGTGTTGCAGAAAGTTTCTTTAAGGTTGGATGCATGGTTGGGGTTAGGGCAGGAGGAACGCTAGAGTTAGCAGGTAGTAAGCTGATGTGGGGGTGGTGAATATTATGGATGCCCTTTTCCTTATTTCTCCATTTGGGAATGCTCCCTTTTGTCAGTAGGAATCAGGATACAATACATAAAACTGAGGGATTTCTTATTGCTCTCACTAACTCTGTTAAAACGCAGCTTCTATGTCACAAGGTGAGACATCTCACTACCAGCCGAATAGTGAATGGGCACATCAATAGATTCTCACAAAAACTTTAACTTTGAAATGTTTCCTATTGCCATTTGGTTTTAGAAATCATGCCATGTTTGATAAGTACTTGTTAATATTTCAGCAAACTTAAATATTCTTTCACCTCAATTAACATAGGAGATAGAGCCTCTACTATGGATTTTTTCAGTCTCTACAGGATGTAAAACATGTGCTCCTGTAACTGTAGCTCTGATTCTGTCATTAACAATTTTTAACCACTGTGTGATTTGTTTGATTGTGAGAAGGTCACTTAACTAGAAGGTGCTTTTTGGTCACCTCTGATAACAGGGCTTTGTGCCTTGTATCTAATGAATTTACCTGCTGTCTAAAGGCTCCATCAGACTGTCCAATAAATATATTTGCATATTATTGTGTGTGTGGCCCCAGCTGATATATACTGGTGGCTAGAGAGAACTCAGGATATCTGGTGATGGGTAGGATATACCTCAGGCTTGAACCTTGTACCTTGGGTGCAGGTAGCAAGAGCCTGAATTCCCTACCCACCGCCATCTGTGAAAGCTTTGCAGATTTTTGCCTCATATTTTTGTTCTGTTCCTCATAATGTCTGTGGATTTTTAGTTCAGTACATAGTTGATGGTGCAGTGGTTGCATTGTTGCCTCACAGCTAGAGGTTCTCTGGTTTGATTCTTGGCCAGGGTGCCTTCTGTGTATAGTCTGCATTTTGTGTGGGTTTCCTCTGGGTGCTCTGGTGTCCTCCCATGTGGCTGGAGTGTTTCTCCATGGGCCTCTGCTAGAAATTGGCTTTTGTTCAAAGTCAGACTTTCCTGGTTAACAAATTTTAAATAAATAAAAATGGTAGGCATTTGAATTTCAGACGCCACATTCTTCAGAAAGTACATGCCAACACAAAACCTTTTATTCTAGCAATTTTCTAAGTTTATAAGATGAATATTTGAAATTTGTCTCTCTTCTTGGGACTGTATTCCCCTATTATTGGCTTCGTCCAGGTTTTTTGGGCTAAGGTTGAGAACTATGATGAGACCTGAATTCACTGAATATGTTTGGGGGCTGTATTCCTCAATTACTGGCTTTGTCCGGGTGTTTTGTGCTAAGAGGTTGACAGCTATGGTAAGAACTGAATTCGCTAAATGGTAGCCATTTAAGTTTCAGTCTTTGTCTTTCACAAAGCAGCTGATCTGGCATACTGGTATGTTGATCTGACTGTTTTGCACAGGGTCCTGAGTTCAAGACTTGGCAGTGAAATGTATGGTAGTAACACAGCATTTTATTCTAACAACTTTCCAAGATTATTCAAGCAATGTTTAAAATATGTCCTGTTTTTGGGCTTTTGTTCCCCCCCGATACATTTTGGCTTTTTCCAGATTTCTTGTGCTGCAAAGTTGAGAGATTCATCCGATACCTAGTAACTATGAAGCCATTATCAGTTTGCCATCCATTCCCTATTGCAATATTAGCTTATTTTTTAATGCAACATAGGCAATTTATTCTTCAAGGGCAACAGGCACTTTATTCATAGATGAAACAATGAAATATAAAGTTGTATGCTAGCAGCAGCCTCTTCATTAGTTTCAGATATCTTTAATGTGGAATTATTTAGATGACATTTACTTCAGAGATTGTGCATATTTACTGATACTGGTGGATTGTTGAAGTTTGAGTAGACTTTTATGTAAATGTTCTAAATTAGGCAGTTTTGTCATTATTGGTGCATGCATTTTGTTTCATTGTTTACTGGAAAAATGTTCAAAACAAATTTTAAATGCCCTCTGACAACTGTACTATTTTATACAAGGAATATTATTTAATGCAATCAGGAAGGTTTATCAAAGAACACATGTATGTTTCATGTGCAAGGGGCCTATGATTTGAAAACAGCCCAAAGTTGATTTTTATCTGCCACTGGCAAAATGTATTTTCTTTGAATGTGGGTTTCAATGCTCTTTGAATGAATATGAGTTTCAAGGGCAGAGAAGTTTTAATGCAAAGTCTATATTCATTGTGAAACTGCATTGCTTTGTTTAGCAGGTCTATTAGTGTTTGTGCTGCAAAATAAACTTTTCAAATTAAATCCAAATCATCACAGAAGTAAAGCAGTATGCACATTAGTGTTTATAGTAAATGGACTGAAATAGCCAAGTTAATGGGACATTGGGATGGCTGCAGGGGGGAGGCTCCATTCGACCATGATTTTGTGAGGGAGGGGGGTGGCAAACTCGGACAGCCCCAGCTGAACTATACCTCTCAACTGCCCAGATTTTTTACAGAATGAATAGATTTTGCTTCGTATTTTTGGTTTGTTCCTAATAAAATTTGTGATTTTTCTGGCAAATCATTTAGGAATGAAGTCACTAAATAATGACAGACATTGAGTTTCAGACTTCATAACGTTCAGAAAAATGCATGCTAAAGCAAGACCTGTTATTCTATCAACTAAGTTTATACAAGAGACATTTTGGTACTGTTTGTATGTTTCCACTAGTATATTTGGCCTTGTCCAGATTTTCTGCATTGGGGTTGAGAGGTACGTGCAAATAAATCACTTTATAGAATTAGGAATATCCAAACCTCTCAACTGTCCCCGATTTTGGCTCAAAATGCATCTCTCTGCAAAATAGCAATTTTGGAAGAAAACATGAAGGGTTTACAATTATAAATAACTGTAGTGATCAGAGTTATAGATTACTTTTATTTCAGAAGTGCATGTAGATTCTCTTATTTTGTCAGCTGTTCAAGTTAACAGTACTAATATTAAAAAAAAAGTTTGCCTTTGACAGGTTCCCAGCTGTATTGTCTGGCAATTTTATATTTTTGCATCACATTTTTGGTCTGTTTTTCATAAAATTGTGTTTTTCTAGCAAATTAGTGGCAAATCATTATAGATTGAAGTTATAAAATAATGACAGACATTTGAGTTTCGGCTTTCATACCCTTCAGAAAATTCATACTAATGCTCAATGTACTACTAGTATACAGAAGAAATAATTTTTTAACTAAAACTTAAGTGCTACAGTGATCTGTACAGGCAGGATATAAAGTATAGCAAATGTTTTCTAGATTTGCACCATTTGCTACAGTTTAAAGAAAAAATGATTTTTTTTTAAAACTGTGAAGTGGGGTTGGGGGCAGGGTTCATAAATAGAATCTGTATGGCTAGGGCCATACCTCTCAACTCTACAGATTTTTGCCTCATATTTTTGGTCCATTTCTTGTAACATTGTGTTTGTTTTTGGCAAATCATTGTCAAATTATTGTGGGGTGAAGTCAGAAAATGAGACATTTGAATTAGACTTCCTATCCTTTAGAAAATTCATGCTAATGCAAAACCTGTTCTATCAATTTTCTAAAATCAATATTTAAAGTGTCCCTATTTTTTGTCCTTTCTCCCTGTATTATCGATGGCTTTGTCCAGATTTCGTAGTCTGAGGTTGAGAGGTATGGCTGCCTTTGGGGGGGGGGGTGTCATGCATCTGGCCACCTTGTTGTTATGCCAGTAGAAGTGTACAATTTTTTTTTTTTTTTTGCTCTTCACTTCTTGATGAGCTGGTGTGGCCAGGGGCCAAGTGAATTGGGTACTGTACGCATGCACCATCCTCCAAGTCTTACTGTCGTCCTGTCTGCAGGAACCATTCTGCAAGTCCTTTTGGCATGGTAGTTTGTGGGACTGGCACAGGGTGCTGGTTGAGTTATACATCTGGTACAGAGAGAGGACAGATAATAGTCTATTAATGTTTAGCCAGAGTGAATGGAATGTAAGAAGTGGGGTCCTAATATTTGCTTTGGAGGATTTTGGATTTGTGATTTATCTTTGGTTATATGGGAGAGTATTCCAATATTTGATACATATGAGGAATACATTGCTTCATCATGTTTGTTTGGTCTATGGATATGGGCAAGATGTGTGTCCTTGGATGTGATTTAAATGGATAATACCGTAGCTTTACTGTCTTCAGTGCTGGACATTTGTTTGGGTCATGAAATATTCTTTGGGCCATTTTAAGTGCATTCAATTTTTGATGGCTTTAAATGTGTCTGTTTAGTTGACTGAGTGGTAGGCAATGATGAGTTTGCTTGGAATGTAGGTTGCAGATTTTGCTATTTTGCTAACATTGTTCCAAGTCTGTTGAAAAGGGAGGGGTTGGCATTTGGGCTGTAGAAGAGAGGCATAGGAGAGAGTTGGTTATAGATATAAAAGGGCAATGGTCTTTCTAGATTCCAAGGATTTGAAATGCTACTTCCAGAGAAATTAGGGAGTCAGAGTATAGACATATTCAGGGTATAGCTGGATACATGGATAGGTGACATTTTTGATCCTGATTTTTTTGAGTTGTTAACTAATAGCTTATAGCCTTATCACTGGAGACCATAACTTAATGATAGTTAAGCGGGGAGATGCTTTGTAGATGAGACCTAGTTTTATACAAGTCTTTTTGATTGTATTTTGGGTATGTAGGTCAAATTTTAGATTAGTAATTTAAGTCTACTTTTATGCACCTGATGGAGAGCAGAGTATTGTTTTGGGATTAAAATTACAATTTTTGTTCGAGTTCAACAGAAAATTAGACTGGTTCGGAAAAGATTAGATGGAGGAGTAGGGTCATTGTGTAATAGTCCGTAGTGATGACATGCTTGGAGCTGAGCAGATTAAAGTGGAGCTGTACTTCAGTGGGTTAAGGCTCCCTGGTTCAGTATGGAGCTTTTTATGAAAATGTTGGCGTAAGCAGCTCTGATGGCATACAGGAATAAAAATCTTAACTACAGCCCAGTCAACCCGGGTTCCAATTAGTGGCTCAGATAATTGGAGGGGCAGGGAGGTTTGGGTGTGCCATTCCTGGCAGTGAAACAACTTGTTAGTGATGCTTCCCAAGGGGAGTTGCCCTCTGACATAGCCAATGAGTGCTGGAGTGGAGAAAGGGAAAGTGGGTAGGCCATATAAAAAGAAACCTCTGCAGACAGAAGCACAAACTGCCAAGGCCCAGGATACCCTTGGGATCATAGACTTGGCACCATCAACTACTGGAATAGTCCAGTGGGGTAGGGGGCTTGGCAGATGTCTAGCTAGCCCAGTGTGGACAGTGGGTACTGGGAACCAAGATGATATCTTTATGTCCAAGTGGACCAGAAAAATAAAAAAAAATGAACAGAGGACCTAGGATTGAGCCCTGAGGGACAACAATGGGTAGCATGTTTGACATTTGACACACTATGTCCTAGCTAAGGGAGAGTTTTTAAACTATGTTGGGACCTAGGGAGAGTGATGTTTATAGTAGTTTAGTGTGAACTACTGTAACAAATGATTCTGATAGATCCAGGAATATGGAATAGGTTAGTTTACCTCCATCTTTAAGTTGATATGTTGCGTCGAAGGAGAAGAGCTGTAGTGGTGCTATGTGAAGAATGAAAGCCATGCTGTGTGGGAGAGAGTAAGTTTTTACTCAGTAGACATAGCCTTAAACTTGGTGAAAATGTAATGCCTCCATTTGGTACAATGCATTTTTCTAATTACATGTTAGACAATGGAATTTGAAATCAATGGCATTTTAGATTTTGAGTGGATGTACTCATTTCCATGTAATTCCAGTTAAAAAGTACAAGCAATAGCGGTGCACTGTTACACATGTTACGTATAGCATATATATTCAAAGCAAATTAAATTATATCATAATATCACACACACAAAAAATGAAAAAAAAAATGAACAAGCACAGGAATCTGTCTAGTTCCAACCTCACCACCATGAGTGTTGAGGAAAAAATAAAAAACGGAAAAGCTAGTGGTCTTAAAACTTAGTTGATGAGCTCAGTCACAATAATTTCAAAAATCATGAAACCCAGGTAGTGTTCCAAAGCAAACAAGCCTTTATTCATCACAGACAAGAGATCCTCAGTAACAAAACTTCAGAAATAATTTTAATATTAAACAATTCAGCTTTTATATACTTAGAAGTAGGTGTGGAAAATATACGTATTGTTTAATTTTAAACGAACCAGCTTTGGAAGAAAAAGAAATTGTGGCAACTTTTGTTGAACACTTCACATTCCCCAGGTATCAATAACAATACTAAAATATCAAGATCTAATTATATTTAACATAGTATTACATTTTTCATAAAGGTTTTATAATGTTTAGTATGCAGAGTTTGTTTTATTGATTATTTTATTCATAGTGAAAGAATTTGCCCCTTTAAATTTATGAGTTTAAGATTTAATGTTGAATTAATTTTAATTGAGTTCTGGTTTTAGATACATTCCTTAGTTTTTATAATTAGCTAGATTGTGATGAAGTCCACATTAGTATAGATGAAAGTGCTTAACTTTTAATAAAGTAGTGCATTATTGTTTTAAGTGGTGTTCGGTATTATTTTGGGGTTTGTTGACTGCAAGGATACCCAATTTTGCTTTTATTAATTTTAAACCAGCCTGTTCATGGCAAACTGTAAATAAGGCAGTTAAAGTGTATTTTAGAACAGCAAGTACCCACCCCTGATTAGATTGACCTAAATCCTAGTTAAGGAAAATACTACCTATCTGTTTGCAACCCACATTCCATGATCAGATGTTAAAAAAAGCATAACATATACATAAAGATGTACATAGATTTAACTAAAATCATTTTCAGTTAACTAATGCACTAAAGTGTTTATCAGGTCTGTGACGAGAACTAAAATCAAGAAAAACACAGCTATCTAACTATAAACATAATCAAACTGGAACACTATAAATATAAAAATACATCTATCTAATAATATCTAGTAAATATCTATCCATGTGTGCAGGTATGTGCATGAGCATCCACCAGTATGGTAAATGGTGGAATTACACCAAAACTACATGGTAATAGTGGCATGAAAAAGTGTGTGTTTTGAATTTACCATTTAAATCTCTGATTTCATGGAGTAAATCTAATCAAAGCTGAATTGAGGTTAAAGTAACTAAACCTAGATTTATACACATTCTACTCATCATTTTTACTATTTAGTATATTTTAGTGCATATATTCCTCAAAAAATTCCCTAAAAATCCTTTACAGATTTATTTATTTTTATTTAACATTTGTTTACCGGGAAAGTCCAACTTGGAAGAAAGCCAATTTTCATTGGATGCCCTGGAAGAAATGGTCCAGATGCATGTCTTTGTAACATGGGAGGAAACCAGAGTACCCAGTTAAAACCCACACGTATGTAGGGAGGACATGCAGACACCACACAGAAGGCACTCCAGCCAAGAATCGAACCGGACAACCTCTTGCTGTGAGATGACAACGTTACTGCTGCACCACTGCGCCATACCATTGTTTGTGATTGTGTGGCAGTATACATAAATTCAACACACTCTTAATAGAGCAAAAGTAGTCAAGTCCTGGTTTTCTGAATGCATTTAATTTCAGCTGGCAGCCTAGTTCTTTTTTTTTTTCCACACACCATTGGCTTCCCCTTCAAGCTCATCCTTTTCCATACAGTCCAGAATGATAAATTTAAAACCAGAATGTCTGGGATGTTCTAACAAGTGTTTGGATATGACATTTGTTTGATGTCAGAAAGATGACCTGAAATCCTCCTTTTCAGTTTATTCTTGGTCTTAACCACATAAAATGCAGTGTAGTCATTACACATGGTCCTATATACAACTTTTTCAGTATTACAGTTACCACCTGCTGAAGATTTCACCATCTTTTTAAGATAGGGGCACTCAAATGAGTAGCACTCCAAGTATTCACATAAAGTGCTGTTAGAGGGAGCACATATTTTAGTGTTCATGTCATCCTGGTGTTCCTTATTTTCTTTTCCGCAAAGCTACGTATTATTCTGCTTGTTTTTATATACAAAAGTAGGATGATGTCTTAAAATCCTTACAAGCTGCTGGCTGTCAGTGAGGATGACCCAGTTCTCCTTAATGATTTTCATTGTATTGAAATCCCAGGTGCAAGTTAGAATGCAACTCACCTTCCTTTTTGTTAGGGTGTCCTCATTGCATAATTCTACCAAAAGGCCTATTCCACATAGCGTCACTGTTAGTTTCAGAATCTCTAATGGGATTCAGGATCATATGTAACGTGTTTGATTCAGATCCTCTGGTTAAGAAATAATTTTCAAGATTATTCATATTTTTGAGAAAAGGGGCCACATCTGTGGTAGTATGTGTTAATCTATAGCCTTGTGATTTTATTACATTGTGCTTAGTTTTTTGGGATTCCCTTTTCCCCCTTCTTTTTGAATTAAGAGTTCACCCCCTTTGGTTTGGTTTCCTTTTGTTTTAAGGGGGGGGGTTTTTACTAATTTTTCCTCGCCCCAATTAATAAAGGAAAGAAAACTGATTTTGGGAAGCTAAAATAAATTGGGGAAATTTTAAAAAAAGGGAAGGGGGGAGGGGGGAGTTTTTAATTTTTGGTCAAAGTTTTAGTGGGGTTTGGGGAATTTCAATTGAAAGAACAAAATGAAAACAAAAACAGTCCCAAGTAAAAAGGAAAAAGCGGTAAATATTTATAAGGGAAATTCTTTTAGGAGATTATTTAGAAAAAACAAAAAACAAAAAGGTATTTTAATTCGGGGCCATTTCATCCCAAAAATAACCTTTTAGAAATCATTTAAAATACCCAGGATTAAATTTAAAGATTCCCAGCCCCAAAGGGAGGGTTTTGGGTGCAACCCTGGAAAAAACTTTAACCCAAGTCCAAAACCAAAACTAATCCATTCCTCTTAAACATTTCCCCAATTAAAAGGGGGCTCCCTGTTTCCCCCAAGGGGAAAATTTAATTAAAACCGGGTTCCCAAAGTTTTTAAAAAAGTTAAATGTACTTTTTAAAAATTTACAACCCTTTCCATTGTTTTTAAGTTCTGGGATTATGCCAAACCCAAAGCAAATCCCCCCAACCCGTTTGAACCCAAAAAGGCCCAAAATTGAAAAACTTGAAAAATGTTTAACCAAAAACCCACCAAAGGGGGAATTACCCTTTCCCAAAGATTGGGCCCTCTTTGTAAAATTTTAAAACCCCTTTTAAACCTTTCCTTTGAAAAAAGCCGGGCCCTTCGGGTTTAATAGAAATGTGTTTTTTAAACAGTAAAAATTAGGGCAAAAATTGGCCCAGAATTTTTAAACCAAAAGGCTTGTTATTCCCCAAGCGTTTTTATTTTTTTAAAAAAAAAGGTGGAACCAAAACATAAAAGAATAAAATTTTTTCAACAAGGGCTGAAAAATAAAAAAAGTTTTATGGCAGGGGCCCTTTCGAACGGAACCTCCCCCTTGCCAGAAAAATGGGTCTGTAATTAAAAGGGAAAAAATCTTTTTTTTTTTTGGGGTTTGGGAATCCTGAAAAAAAGTTAACTTAGGGTGAGGAGGGGGCCCAAATACCGTTTTCCACAAAATTAACCCAAACCTTTAATTCTAAAGCAGTTTTAACCCCCTTTCATAAAATTTAAAAATTTTAAAATTTATTTTTAATTTTCTAATTTTAAAATTTTTAAAATTTTTCCGGGAATAAAAAATTTTAGTTCCAATTTAAGTTTTTAAACCCAGGTTTTTCCGGGTTTAAAAGCCGGGAAATAAAGGTTTTCCCCCCCTTTTCTAGCCAAAAAATTCAGAAATTTGTTTAAACCAAAAGGCTTAGAATGAGTTACACCAAGCAGTAATAAATACAATTGAGTATTTTAAGATGATGCAAAAGTAAAAGAAGTAGGTAAAACACAAGTACAGTAAAAGCAGATGAAATTTTTTTTTTTTTTTTTTTCTGAACAAGTGCTGAGATCAAAGAAACAGATTTGAGTGCTGGAAACTAGAAAACTGGCTAGTTACAAGAAAAACAAGCTAGAAGGCTTCCTCAAACACAGAAGGGCTTGGGGCTCAGAAGCCTACAAATAGTCTGTACCACTTAACAAGAAAGGCAGGAAATAAGCTTAATTTTTTTTTTTTTCTATTTCCCAGATGCTCTCTCTTTGTACACAGTAGGAGTGCCTGAAATCAGAATATGATCTCACTGCACTCAGTTGAGTGAGCAAATGAGATGGGCCCAGAGGCAGGCTGAGGGGCGGCAGTTTCAATGCCACTAAGATTAACACCAAAACAAAACACAGGCGGGCGGGTGGGTGGGAATAACTGAAGAGCAGAATAACCAGTTAAAAATTCCTTCAACACTCCTTCATACACAGTTTAAATCAATTTAAATACTGTATTTTTAAAAAAAAGTGCAGAAAAGGTACTTAAATTCTCTTATACGTCCAGTTGAATATAACCAAGTTCTTAGCTTGCCAAGCTGAAGTTTTAAAGCAGGAATTATTTCACATGCACCAGTTTAAATATGCAAGGACAGGAAATCAATGAATGTGGCTACCCCCACACCTGTAATTACTAGCAAATAACAAAATTCAGCCAACACTAGCTTTTAGTTCAAGTTACTGAAAAGCAGAATAACCAGTTAAAAATTCCTTCAACACTCCTTCATACACAGTTTAAATCAATTTAAATACTGTATTTTTTAAAAAAAAAAGTGCATAAAAAGGTACTTAAATTCTCTTATACGTCCAGTTGAATATAACCAAGTTCTTAGCTTGCCAAGCTGAAGTTTTAAAAGCAAATTAAATTATATCATAATATCACACACCCAAAAAATGAAAAAAAATGAACAAGCACAGGAATCTGTCTAGTTCCAACCTCACCACCATGAGTGTTGAGGAAAAAATAAAAAACGGAGAAACTAGTGGTCTTAAAACTTAGTTGATGAGCTCAGTCACAATAATTTCAAAGATTATGAAACCCAGGTAGTGTTCCAAAGCAAACAAGCCTTTATTCATCACAGACAAGAGATCCTCAGTAACAAAACTTCAGAAATAATTTTAATGTTAAACAATTCAGCTTTTATATACTTAGAAGTAGGTGTGGAAAATATACGTATTGTTTAATTTTAAACGAACCAGCTTTGGAAGAAAAAGAAATTGTGGCAACTTTTGTTGAACACTTCACATTCCCCAGGTATCAATAACGATACTAAAATATCAAGATCTAATTATATTTAACATAGTATTACATTTTTCATAAAGGTTTTATAATGTTTAGTATGCAGAGTTTGTTTTATTGATTATTTTATTCATAGTGAAAGAATTTGCCCCTTTAAATTTCTGAGTTTAAGATTTAATGTTGAATTGATTTTAATTGAGTTCTGGTTGTAGATACATTCCTTAGTTTTTATAATTAGCTAGATTGTGATGAAGTCCACATTAGTATAGATGAAAGTGCTTAACTTTTAATAAAGTAGTGCATTATTGTTTTAAGTGGTGTTCGGTATTATTTTGGGGTTTGTTGACTGCAAGGATACCCAATTTTGCTTTTATTAATTTTAAACCAGCCTGTTCATGGCAAACTGTAAATAAGGCAGTTAAAGTGCATTTTAGAACAGCAAGTACCCACCCCTGATTAGATTGACCTAAATCCTAGTTAAGGAAAATACTACCTATCTGTTTGCAACGCACATTCCATGATCAGATGTTAAAAAAAAGCATAACATATACATAAAAAGATGTACATAGATTTAACTAAAATCATTTTCAGTTAACTAATGCACTAAAGTGTTTATCAGGTCTGTGACAAGAACTAAAATCAAGAAAAACACAGCTATCTAACCATAAACATAATCAAACTGGAACACTATAAATATAAAAATACATCTATCTAATAATATCTAGTAAATATCTATCCATGTGTGCAGGCATGTGCATGAGCATCCACCAGTATGGTAAATGGTGGAATTACACCAAAACTACATGGTAATAGTGGCATGAAAAAGTGTGTGTTTTGAATTTACCATTTAAATCTCCGATTTCATGGAGTAAATCTAATCAAAGCTGAATTGAGGTTAAAGTAACTAAACATAGATTTATACACATTCTACTCATCATTTTTACTATTTAGTATATTTTAGTGCATATATTCCTCAAAAAATTCCCTAAAAATCCTTTACAGATTTATTTATTTTTATTTAACATTTGTTTACCGGGAAAGTCCAACTTGGAAGAAAGCCAATTTTCATTGGATGCCCTGGAAGAAATGGTCCAGATGCATGTCTTTGTAACATGGGAGGAAACCAGAGTACCCAGTTAAAACCCACACGTATGTAGGGAGGACATGCAGACACCACACAGAAGGCACTCCAGTCGAGAATCGAACCGGACAACCTCTTGCTGTGAGATGACAACGCTACTGCTGCACCACTGCGCCATACCATTGTTTGTGATTGTGTGGCAGCATACATAAATTCAACACACTCTTAATAGAGCAAAAGTAGTCAAATCCTGGTTTTCTGAATGCATTTAATTTCAGCTGGCAGCCTAGTTCTTTTTTTTTTCCACACACCATTAGCTTCCCCTTCAAGCTCATCCTTTTCCATACAGTCCAGAATGATAAATTTAAAACCAGAATGTCTGGGATGTTCTAACAAGTGTTTGGATATGACATTTGTCTGATGTCAGAAAGATGACCTGAAATCCTCCTTTTCAGTTTATTCTTGGTCTTAACCACATAAAATGCAGTGTAGTCATTACACATGGTCCTATATACAACTTTTTCAGTATTACAGTTACCACCTGCTGAGGATTTCACCATCTTTTTAAGATAGGGGCACTCAAATGAGTAGCACTCCAAGTATTCACATAAAGTGCTGTTAGAGGGAGCACATATTTTAGTGTTCATGTCATCCTGGTGTTCCTTATTTTCTTTTCCACAAAGCTACGTATTATTCTGCTTGTTTTTATATACAAAAGTAGGATGATGTCTTAAAATCTTTACAAGCTGCTGGCTGTCAGTGAGGATGACCCAGTTCTCCTTAATGATTTTAATTGTATTGAAGTCCCAGGTGCAAGTTAGAATGCAACTCACCTTCCTTTTCTCTTCTTTTTGGTTAGGGTGTCCTCATTGCATAATTCTACCAAAAGGCCTATTCCACATAGCGTCACTGTTAGTTTCAGAATCTCTAATGGGATTCAGGATCATATGAAACGTGTTTGATTCAGATCCTCTGGTTAAGAAATAATTTTCAAGATTATTCATATTTTTGAGAAAAGGGGCCACATCTGTGGTAGTATGTGTTAATCTATAGCCTTGTGATTTTATTACATTGTGCTTAGTTTTTACTGGATGCATATTCTCTGTGAATTAAGTAGTTCACTCTTGCTGGTTTCCTTGTGTAAGTTACTAATTGTTTCCTCTGTCTTTATAAAGGAACAGCACTGACTCTGAGCTGATGGAAGTTGTAAATTTTAGGAAGAGGTGGAGTTATTAATGTATTTGGTCAGCTCAGTGAGTTTAGATTTCTCACCTTGCCAGACTATGAATACATCATCAGTCAAGTGAAGGTAGCTGGTCATATTTATAGGATCATAGGAGATTACTAGACTATCGACATGGAGGTCATTTTAATTCTAGCCATTTCATCCCAATGTAATACCATAGAAATGCTAGTCAGTACCCAGGATTGCATTTAGTGATGACTTCCCATGTCCAGGAGGGTTGTGGGTGCTATCCCTGGTAAGACTTTACCATGTCCCATCCACTCATCCAGGTTCCTCTTAAACAGTGTCATAGAGGTGCACTGTTTCACATGAATTATTAGTCTGTTCCAAAGATGTGGCAGTTGATGTACTTTGCAGTACATATTCCTCCTGCCACTTGCTTAAGTCTAGGGACTATAGCCACACCCATAGCTATCCCCCCTCATCTGTTTGTAAGCCAGGCCATTGAAACTGAAAAAATTGTAACTCGACACCAAGTTTATTAGCTTTCCCAAGCATTGTTTGCTCTTGTGTAGCATTTTTATGCTCTAAGCTTCTGTAGCTGCTTCAGTATAGCACATGTGTGGTAACAGTGTATAGGGCTTAAATGTCAGTAGTTACCAAAATGCTATGTTCATTCACATGCGCTTTTATTTTTCTTAAAAAAATCAGGTGAATCTAACATAAAAGATGAGTTATTTTCAACAAGAGACTGAAGAATAAAATCTAAGCATATGGCAGTGGCCTCTGATACGGAACCTCCACTTGCAGTAATAGGTCTGTAAGTTAGATCTTTCCTATTCTTATGGGGTTTGGGAATCCTGAAAAAACAAGTTAACTTAGGGTGAGGAGTGTTCAAATACTCTTGTTTTCACTAATAAGTTCATTAAGCATTGTGGTTAGCTTACCTTTCCATTCTATATATGCAGTTTTAACCTCCTCATAAGAATGTTAAGAATAAAACTCAGGTGTGTTCAGCATGTTCTCAATTTTAATTTTATAACTTTCAGAATATAATTTTAGAATCATTTATGTTTGGGTGTAGCCAGGTTTCTGTTAAAGCCAGAATATCAGGTGTTCGTTTTTCTAGCCAAGCATGCAGAGGGGTTATCTTGTTACTTATATTGCTTAGTTATAAGGGAATTAGTTTTATGCTTTTGGTGGTATTTATTTTGTTGGCATTTCTGTATGGACCTGGGTTTGGGTGTATGTCTTAACTCTGTAATAGGATGGAGATGAGGTAAGTATACACTGAGTGATGTTTTCAGTTTTGGGTTTGGAATTAAGGGTATGGATTAGGGTTCGAAGGGTAAAGTTCTTGCTATGCTGTGGCTATAGATATATGGAAGGATATAATGAAATAGCTGAGAGATGTTAGAGTAGTGGTTTTATATGAAATGTAGGTTGATTGTGGAGGTTACTAAACTTATGGGGCATAAAAGGAAGTTAGGTTAGTGTCCAAGGTAGCCTACTGAGATAAACTTAATAAATTATGACTTAAACTAACACATAAGGTGTTCATGAGCCAGAATAAGCCGCCAGTCTGCAACCTGAACAGCATTCAAGTTAGACACGTAGAGCCGGCTAAGATCAATTTCCATAGTCAAAATATACATTTATGTAGCATTGTAAGGAAGTCGCTAGCCACAAAATACTGTTAATCTATTTGCAGATGCTTTTGACTTATAACAGTGAGTCAGGACAGTGTCCACAGTAGTCAGTGAGTTAAGCAGCCAAAAGTCCAAGCTAAGTGCAATAAAATACAATTACTAGCCAGGTCATAAGCAGTAGAAAATATTTTTTATACTTCGGATCTCGCAAGTCGGATAGTCTGTGGTGAATTATAGCAGCAAATAGGCTGTCCCTATCCAGTTTGTACACAAACAGAATATGGTCACTGGAAAAAGTAGTAGGATACAGGCTTAACACTACCAAAGTAAAATGAGTTTTTGGACACGAGAATGAAATGTGGTCAGTCAATAATAACTCTGTTAGGTTATATCAGTAGTATTGCAACTTAATCAGCAATTTAAAGTTGTTTAAAGTACTGGTATAATTCCCCCATTTGCCATACTGGTGGATGTCCATGCACACACCTGCACACCTTTATACATTGCTAATTTACTTTGTCCACTGTTTTCTGGTTTTATTTTGTGTTTTTCTATTAGTTTTCATTGTACAAACATGTTTTTGGGGATGTAAAGATGAAAACTGTCATGACAGTTTTTTTTCCCCCAAAGTACTGACATTTGTTCTGAGCTGTTAATAAGCTTTTTATGCACACATAATACATGTGGATGGATATTTACTAGATATTACACAAATGTATTTTATTTATAGTGTTCCAGTTTGTTTGTGGTTAGATAGCGATATGCTTTTCTTGATTTTTAATTCCTGTCACAGACCTGATGAAAGCTGTATTGCATTAGTTAACCAAAAGTGATTTTAGTAAAGTCTTTAAGTATATCTTTATGTATGTGTTATGCTTTTCTTAATACCTGATCTTTGAATAGATAGGTAGTCTTTTCCTTAACTAGGATTTAGTTTGCTCTTGTCAGTAGTAGTGTGTGGGGATGGGTAGTTGATGTTCTAAAATGCACTTTTAACGACTGTTTATATTTGCCGTGAATAGGCTGGTTTAAAATTAAACAATATGTATATTTTATACATCTACATCTAAGTTTATAAAAGCTGGTATATTCAACATGGTTAATATAGTTATGATTTTTTTTTGTTACTGAGGATTGCTTGTCTGATGAATAAAGGCTTTTTGCTTTGGGGCACTACCTGGGTTTCATGATTTTTAGAAATTATTGTGACTGAGATCATCAACGAAGTTTTAAGACCACTAGTTTCTCTCTTTTTATGATATCACACACACTGAGCCACTAAAATGCAAGTACATGTGAATAATTTGTTAAAAATCAATGTGCATAACCGACTCTGTCTGTATGAAATAAATCACAGCCTAACATTCATATGAGCTACTGTGTACCGGGAACAGCACACACAGTCTTGGTATGTACACACATCATGACCAGTCTGTGGAACATTCCTAAAGCGCTGAAAGATATATTTAATTTCCCAATAATCTATTCATCCCTGTATGACAATATCAAGTGGCCTAGGTACCAGTTTCTCATATCAATCACAGTTTTCTAGCTGCTACAAAATAAGCCAGTATTTTTTTAACAACATAAAAATATAAGTGATCTTTTATTCAGTCCAAACCCCATGCTGATCTCTCAAAATCCCAAACTTGGCATAAGATCAAAAATGGTCATATTTCTGCACATCATAAAAGCTCTTCACTCCTCGTTTCTGAGATGCAAACTGCATTTAGCGTTACACTTCCTATTTGTACATCACTTGTTTGCAATAAAGTCTTGTATCATTTCAACAAATACCAGTAATTTCTATGTTTTTCACCCTGGATCTCAGCATTTTAAAATACCACCTATATTACCTCACTTTACAAACTAGGCATTTCCATTTGAAAGCATCATTTTGTGAATGTAAGTTTGCCAACATTTTAAACATTTTTAAGTATAATTCAATAAAGGTCCTATAACATGACTGTTTTAAAATCTGAAACAAACTCCTAAACAGCTCTGAAATTATAGCATTGCTCTAAATGTGCAAGCAAGTACATGTAACTTTTAGGAAAAGACGAAATATATTAGAAAGCATCCGTCTCGGTTGCTTTGGTCGAAGTTCATCTTACGCAAGTTATCAGAGTGCTTGTCTAGTCCTAATAAACTAATTCCAATGCAGTAATTCTGCTAACTTTAAAATATTAATTTTTTTCAAACAACTTAATTTTTTTTTGGAAATGATTACATTACTATCAGAAACTAACATACCCACTTGCTCAGAATGCTACCAAAATACAAGATTTATTGAAGTTGCAAAAATTAGAACTTCCACATTAAATAATGACCAAACTGTATTTACTATTGATGCCATTTGTATGAGGATCCATACCTCACAACTCTACAGACTTTCACAGACTGGCCAGATTTTTGCCTCTAATTTTTGGTCTGTTTCTCATAAAATAGTGATTTTCTGGAAAATCATTGGCAAATTACTGAGGAGTGAAGTCCGAAAATGACAGATATTTCAGATTTAGAGTTTCTGCATTTCAGAAAATTCATGCTAATGTAAAACCTGTTCTATCAACTTTGTACATTTATAAGAGCAATATTTAAAAATTGGCCCTGTTTTTGAGCCTTTGTCCCCCCATTATTTATAGCTTTGTCCAGATTTCTTGCTCTAAGAAGTTGAGAGGTGTGATATCTTTTAATCCCAGCACTTAGATAGAGAGTTAAGGAGAGGGATACGTGTCAACTATACAAATGTAATGCATGGGAAATGTAGTTTATGGGCAGATATAACCAGTCCTGGTATTCTTAAATTGAATCTGTACTGATGAGTACATGCATTGTATCCCCCCCAATATATTTCAGACAGAGTATCTTGACATCAAACAAAATACATTTTTCTGTTAATATCATAAATGTAGTATCTTTAATGACTATAGTAAAGAAGATGCATCATGTCCTCAAAAATTAAATTTCACCTTTGGTGGAAAAGCAATTTTTATGGGAAACGCACCAGCTCCATGGTATAGTGGGAGAAAGCCACGACTGTGTGACCCTGGCATGTACTTGAATGTCGCATGGAGCTCCACGTGCCCATCTTCTCAGGAGTAGAGGGTGTGATATATTTGTGGAGACAGTCTAATTAAGACCTGATGGAGACCAGGAATTGAATGGCTGCCAGGCTGGGTATGTAGGAAGGCTGAGGAAGTGTGTCCATTTTGGGGCTTATATTCCCATAGGCCACATCTCATTGGCTATCCAGCCTACAGATGTTACAACAGTACATAATAGGTTAGGGCCAAAAACCTAGTGATGCATGCATCCTTTCTTGGCTGTCAACAGTGACACCTTCCTGTTAACACTTGTGGAGAAGCTTTGTTGTCACTAGCATATGAGGTGGGCATTGATGACTCATGGAAGGTATAGAAATCTGTGTGAACCACTCAGACACCACAGACATTGTGGTAGGATGGGGCTTGGAGGGGTCGGGCTTTAATAGAGTATTAACCAAATAATGCTGACCGCCTGCATTAAAAAAAAAAAAAAAAAAAAGCCGTAGGCAGCATTTCTTCCCATGCAGTCCTCTTCAACAGCATTAAAAAAAAAAAAAAAGTTGCCAAACACTTTATTGCAAAGAGCTGTCTTATTTCTTTAAGATTATTGAGTAAGCTAGTATGATGATTATTCCATTATGCTAGTTTGTCCTACTACATTTGAAACAAATACATCTCATTGGAATCAGAGGTTCTTTGCAGTTAAGCAGATATAATGCATGGTTTCTTATCTCGGTAGCAACCCTTATACTGTTGAATCTATTTAAGTCATAGCCCAGACCACACAGACGTTGCATACAGGGGCAATAAAGTTCTTGCAGAGTGACAGATTTGATGTGTATTCACAGAGATAACATGATATTCATACACTGATATCCTTGCTATCTAGAAATGAAAATAATTCAGAACTCTGAATACAGCAATCAATATACATTGCACAGAGCAGCAGTTATATTGGTGCAGTCCTCTAAAATAGGACTGATTTAAGTTGTTTCCCTGGTAGAAAATTACTATTACATATTGAGAAAAATGGCAAGTACCTTAAATTGTTAGAAATAACTTGGAACATGTGCAAATATTTTCCATAAAAAAAAAATGTTAGGAACTCGGGCTCCTGTAATACATAATAACATTTAAATCTAAATTCCTTTTACTAATGATGATTGGAGACATATCATATGCCTATAAATTAATTAGCAAGGCAACAAATCAATATTACGATGTTATAAACACTTGTTCTATAGGGTTTAGAAACTAGCATGTCTGTTACTGCATGAAAACTGAGATACCACCTGCTAATTATATGGACTTAACTATACAATCTCACAATCCCAAGGGAAAGGGCATACTCCCCTACCCAGGGATTGTTGTTCTTATGCACATGTTGACCACCTGTTTCTGTTGACCAAATGGTGTCAGCCAAACAGATGTCAACATTGTGTTTGTTCAAGGGGAAGTATGAGAGCCATATACATGTGTGTGTGTGTGTGTGTGTGTGTGTGTGTGTGTGTGTGTGTGTGTGTGTGTGTGTGTGTGTGTATGTTATATATATATATATATATATATATATATATATATATATGTGTGTGTATGTGTGTGGATATATATATATATATATATATATATATATATATATATATATATATATATAGTTTACTATTAGAAGCTTGAACCAAGAATGTTGAAAATCAAAATCTTGAGACCATAATATTGAAAGACCAAAATACTGAAGACTACAATGTTTAAAACATCTCAAATACCAAATCTTCCTGCTACAATAAATACAAGAGTGAGTGCTAGCATGAGTCCTGAAGATGTATGGACCCAGGAATGAGTGCCAACATGGGTACTGTGGGAAGGGGGGTCAAGTCTGGGAGTTTGATAGTCTGGTCTTCATTGTTTTGGTCTTTCAATATTATAGTCTTAAAAATGTGATTTTTCAGGACTGAGTGGTTCAAGATTATGATAGTAAACTGTCTGTACTGACTTTTTTGATGGAAATTACTTAAAAGCTGATTTCTATGTATGTAGTTATGCAGGACTGAAACTTGTGTCTGCTACATATCCCCCTTTTTACTGTATTCTTGTTTTAAAAACATTTTAAACTTTTGGCAGTGTTAACCTCAAGTAAGTCCAGATAATGGCATCATTTCAGTTTAAGCATGTGCTTTTATTCTTGACTCTTGGAATTGTGTGTACTTGTATCCTCAAGGGAGTAGTTTGTAATGGTCTTAGTAAAACAGCAGCAGCTGTCAGTGATAGCATCTGCCTTTACATCTAAGCTGTAAATTTTGATGTTTCATTTGTCATCTCCAAAGAGTTATTGCTGAATTATAATCTTGAAGACGTACTTTCAGTGGATTCTGGATTGCTTCTTTATCCTGATATAAACTCTTGAAAAAAGACTTGTCTATAAAACACCTGTTCATTTGTTACAGTGCAAGAACTGCCTCACTCTTCATAAAGGACCAGACATGTAATCTTTTATTTAACAATTTGCTGTATATTGTTTCTTTTAAAGACTGCTCTATTTTCCTTTCCAGCTTATTCAGTGGTGGTAGTTTAGTACATAATTTACTTGTTGCTTATTCAATGGATTGTCATTTCATGAATTCCATCATGTAAATATAGATATATGTAGATATATGCAGTAAGAATCTACATACTGACTTATCCTAACTTATTCACAAAATTTGATGTCTGTCAAAACATCACTTCTGAAACAGCCCATGTATGTGATCCTACTTTCATGCAAGGGATTGCAAAGAAAGTACAGCTGTGTAAGGATATACCATAATAGTAGGTATACTATTTATCACTGTTGCAGTATTCCTTACTCTAGGGATATCCTGGCAATGGTAGCCATATGTCAAGCCAGCATACTAAAACCTGGGCCCTTCCAAGTGCAGTATGTCAGACGTAGGTCCTGCGTCTGAAGCATGAAGTACATAAGTGATGTAGAAGCATAAAATATTTTGAACTGAATTGTCCTAGAAGGATGGAAGCAACAGATGAATAAAAGAAAATGCACATTCCATTAAAAAGAACCCCCCCCTCGCCAGAGTAAACAAGAAAAACAACTGATGGAGGAGGGCAGAACACTGCAGAAGTGTTATATAGGACATCTACTATTATGGTAAGTTCTTACACAACTGTAATATATCTTTCCTTCGTCACTGTTTCAGTGTCCCTTGTTATAGGGCTAGTACTAAAGTTACTGTAAAGATTAGGAGGAGACCCCCCCCCCCCAAACAAAAAAAAAACATGGAGAATTGGACCTAGAATAAAACTGCTCTGGCCCTTGAAAATGCGTCCATTTTACAGAGCTTTGTAAAATTGTGCACAGAAGACCAAATGGCAGCTTCCAGAATGGATCTAGCATTGAGACTATGAGAAAAGCTCTTGGAAACAATTGAACTAGTAGAATGAGCTTGAACAGAAGTAGGAAGATGTTTCCCATGACAAGAGTAACCGAAGGAAATGGCTTTAGAAATCTAAGAAATGGTTTGTTGGGGAAACTGCAAAATCCAATTTCTTGTCCTGAAAAGAAAAAAAAAAATCTCATTTTCAACAATACTTTATAACAAATCATCAATTCCAGGGGAGTTTCTGAAAGTCAGACAAAAATGATTTAATAGGGGGTACACAATGGCATGTTTGGATAAAGCCGAGGACAGGATTTTGGGCACAAGTGGTGTGAGGGATGTAGGTAGAAGAACATTTGCAGGAAAACCCAAAAAGGATGAGGAGGGGGCTAGGCTGCTTTTTGTTTCTAAATTTTCCCTCCTAACAATGATGGTTAAAAAACTAGTGGATAGGTTTTGGCCTATCATTTGTGAGGATAATATTGGCCATTTGTTCCCAGACAGTGATTTTCTCCCACAGTAGTTTCTTTAATTTAAAGGAGTTGTTGAATCTAAGGAGACACTTGGTGAGAGGTGGCTGGAGGGGAAGCTCTGCATGTGGTAGATGTAAAATGTGTAGTAGGCTAAAAAACCTTAATAGAAATATGATAAATGTTAAATATATAGCGAGAGATAATTTTACCTGTAGGTCATGTGGGGTGGTATACATCCTCGGTTGTGGGTGTCCAGATGGTATGTGGGACAGACTAGGAGAATGGTTACAAATAGAATATTGGAACATCTAGGGGACATCAGAAATCATAGATTAGAGAGTCCCGTAGCCTACCACTTCCACATGGCCCATGGGTGTTCAGGAGCCAGTTTATTCTTTTGTGTCCTGGCTAAACCTTATTACACACAAGGGGAGGATTTTTTGAACAAACTCAATAAATTGGAAGCCAAATTTATTATTAACTTTAATACACTTCATCCTAGGGGCTTGAATCAGGAGCTTAATATGTGTGTGTGTGTGTGTGTGTGTGTGTGTGTGTGTGTGTGTGTGTGTATTAAAAGCATTTAACATACAATTTTGGTTTTGTATAAGTAGTTTGTAGGACTTTATTATTATAATATTTTTCTTTTTATACCTTATCCTCAGGTTTTGGATCATTAAATGCATTTATCTCACATGCATATATAGTTGTTAGGATCCTATTATTGTACTTGTGTTCCTATTTATATTCTGTATGTATCCTAGATTAAGTTGGTGTACTGTCACTTTAAATTGTTCTTACAGAACAAATGGAATTGGTTAATTAGGTCATTAGCACACAATTAAGTCATTTTGTAGCTTTATTTAAAGTCGTTACATTGGTGTTGAATTTTATTCCTGTTGAAGCCATCTTGGCCGAGGTACTAGGAAGCACCAATAAACGTTCCATTTTGGCTTAACAGGAGTTCGTATGGAGTGTCCTGGCTTTTCTTCATCCAGTTTTGTATAGCTTATTGTCTTTGGTGTGCTACTTGTTTTTCAAGAAAAAAAAGTGCTCAGATTTTTTCTAATATCTTTACTTTTATCCAGGTAGTACCCAAGTTGTATAGGCAAATCCAAAGAGTGGAGAATGCTCGCACTTTTATTTTGTGGAGAAGGGAAGATGGATAGGGTGATTTAAAAAATATCATTGACCACTTTTTGCATAAATGAAAGTTTGATTCCAAGAGGTACCAAGTTCTTGTGAAGAGCCTTCCAAAAAATGGAGAATGGACGTGGCAAAACCTGTCCTAGCCTTTGAAAACACATTTGTTTTGTAGTGCTTAGTAAGCATATACACAGAAGACCAGGTAGCAGCTTCCAAAATGGATCCAGCATTGAGACCCTTAAAGAAGCTCCAGAAGAGCCAAGTGTCCTTGTAGAATGAGCTTGACAAGTAGGAATCAATTGCATATGAAAAGAGTAGCAAAAGAAAATAGCTTTAAAAAGCCAAACCCAATTGCTTGTCTTTACAAAGAAAGATTTGATCAGATTTTCTAATGATGTAATTACACCCAAAGAGCTCGAAAAAACTGCAAAAGCCAAAAAGAGAAAAAACCGCTTTCAGAAATTAAATGGTTTCATCAGAAAAGTAAACACATCAACAAACCAACAAAGAAAGTCATCATTAATTAACCAGAGCATCAACTCAGAAAAAGATAGTTAATTGCTGAGCATCAAAGTTTTAACTACATTAACAATTTTTTTAATGCTTAAAAAGGGTAAGAATTTCTGTAGTATTGCTGCTTACAATTGAAAACGTGTCAAAATGCAATAATTGGGCTAATATTGTTTACTGTTTACTAAAACATAATTGAACAGTCATAAAAATAAAAGATATAAAACTATAAAAAATTACCTGTAACTAAAAAATCGAATAAAAACTAAAAATCAAAAATAATAAAAAAAATATCTAAATGTATTGTGAATGGTTTGAGAGTGACCTTCTCATTCAGACCATATTTGTATGCTTGCAGCCTAAGTATCCACTTATTTTCTATCTCCTCCTCTCTATTCTTCTATATCCCTATCCTATTCTTCCATTTTTATCCACTCTAAACACCTTAAATTATCCAGAGGTGGCAATCTCTCCAGCAATAAGGCCGGCTAAGGCATTGGTGGTGTTTTCTTTTTTATAGTGCTGTAACTCTAAGAGCATACATAAATACGCTCTTGCTCTTTTTCCTTATATGCGTAACGTTATTTAGTTGACACTGTGCCAAATATTTCACATCTGTGGTTTTACAATTGGCAAACCTCTTTTCCAACATACATGACGCATATAAGCTGATGTAAATGTAGCTTCCCTATGCTATATATCTACAAATGTTACATGTATCATGTATAATTAATACCAGTCACTTCTGACATGTGGGTGGTAAAATTCTCCATGAGTTCATATTACAGTATAGTACCTTCATCAAAGATTTCCTTCTGTTCTATATGCTATATTTATATTGTCACTCACACCATATTCCTAATCTTTCAATCCACCATTAGCAATATAATTACCTCTCCAATCAATTAATTCATTTATGTATTCCTGTTTGAAAATTAGAATAATTAACCTTTAACCACCTTTGTAATTAATTATATATACCTGTCCTATTATATGGAACCTAGTATTCAAAAAGGCAGTCCTCGGGTCCCCGGTCCTATGTGTGTATGTATGCATTTATGGCTTGGTTAAAAATTCCTCGGGCTTCTTTTCCCCTCTTACTAGCCCATCTATCGGCTTGCTGTGTTGTTTGTTTGCTGTGTGCTGTTGTGTTGTTTGTTAATCATGATGCCTTGGTTGTTTTTTTGGACTATGTTGGAATGTATGTGCCTGGGGTGCATACTGGACTGTGTAATAAACTATTCCTCCAGCAGGACCTTTCTGAATAACTCAGTATATATATCATTAATTGGTGGGTTTCATCTACATAACTCGATCCATATCCATGTGATTGTGTGAACATTCAAATAAAAAAAATTTGCATCATATATTTATATATATAACATTCTTGAACCGTCGCTCTGGTCCCCCAAATAATAAAACATCAAATCCACAAAACTACTTAAGTAAATTAAGATGCTCATTATTGTCAACCCGTTAGTAACATACATGTTGCTTCAACCAAAATGCCAACACCAAGTTACACAGGACAGGGGGGTACCCATAATGCCCCCCCTAAGAAGTAGGAAGTAGTCTCATTCAAGAATTAGAAGACATTGTTATCGCGTCCAGTCATAGCACTATAGTATCCAATAATATCACACTATGTTAGGTGATATAATTCAAGAGCAAACCTAACATATTCTGATACTATACTATACTATTTGTATAGTGAATAAATAAGGAACATCTAGCTTTAACATTACGCAAATAAATCATCCTTGTCTATATAGGTGTTAGCCTCATAAAGCTCTCTAAAAATGTTGGGTATCCTAAAGTATATGATAAGTGTTATGTTAAGTTTTGTACTATTATGTCTTAATTCTTTATATAAATATATATAGATAAGGCTCTGTCATTAGCCTTTACTCTTTGAGACAGTCATCATTGGAGGGTCTTGATTCCTTTGGATCTCGGAAGAGACCCTGTGATTGGGAACTAGGAACTAGTATATATATTTATATTTATAAGTGAATAATTTATACATTGCTCAACAAAGGGGCAGATTGCATCTTTGGTCAACTTAATTAACTTGTTTAGTGAACTGCCATCCAACGGGTGATAAGTGTCCCTATCTGATAACAGAAGCTCTATCTTGCTTCTATAACTCCCTCTATCCATCATGACAACGGCTCCCCCCTTGTCAGCTTTTCTAATTACAATACTATTCACCTCTGTAGCATTCTTCTGTAACTCTCTCTCATCATTGGTCAAAAAAAAAAAAAGGGTTTGTTGACATCATCTCTGTTATCTAACTCAAATCACTTTCACATCTTATGCCTCAAGCCAAAAGCCATAGGATGTTGTGGAGGCAAAAATGTAGATGGTTTCCTAAAGACATTAATATTGTATTATTACGCTTGTGCAAGTAGCCAAACAACACAACATTTTAAGGCCAATATTTCTCGTAAATAGTTTTATGTCTACTATAACATCAGCAACGTCAATGAACCCAGATGGTATAAAACTTAGGCATTAGATTTTCTAATATATTTACTCCTATCTAGGTAGTACCTGATCTCTATATTCAAATTCAAAAAATAGTGAATCCTCTCTCATTTTGTGGAGAAGGGAAGGAGGGAAGTTGGATTGTTTGATTCAAAGATACATCATTGACTACTTTGGGCATAAGTGAAGGTTTGGTTCTGAAACCCTGTCTCTGTGATAAAGTAGAAAAGGAGGAGCAGCCAGAATAGCCTGAAAGTCAAACTTTTGGTAGAAGTTAAGGCCACCAACAAAAACAGTTTTCCAGGTACACAGGAAGTAGCTGCTGATTCAAAAGGTGGTTATGCCAATTTTTCAAGAATACATTTCAGGTCTCAAAAAAGGAAGAATGGGTTTTCTCAAAGGCCTATGAAGGATACTTTTTTGAAACTGACCTCAAAACTAGGCGAAAGTGGTGGATCTAGAGGAAGATGCTCAGAAATGGCTGACGACAAAGTTTAACAGAAGAGTATGCCAGACCAGAATACAGCAGCTCACATAAATCTGAAAGAAGAGTAGGAATACCCACCAAAAGAGGGTCTTGTTCAGTGTCATGATACCAAGAGTAAAATATTTTCCACTTAGCCCACCAAGAGAAAATCTTATGCAGTTTTCTTCTCTTCTGTAAAACCCAAAGCACCAAAAATGGTGCCTAAAAGTAATCAAAAACCTGTCACTCAGAGAGTAGACTGTAGGGTGAGAAGCCAGAGGGTGAATTACAGACCCCATGTCCTATGCAGGTAGATCCATTCTGTGAAGTAACTTGTGATAGCTTCTGACAAGGGAAAAAAGAAGGGGAAACCAATGCTGTCTAGGCTGAAAAGGAGTCACCAACAAGATTTTGGGTCTGTCCAACATGATGCTGTGTAGGACCTTTGGCAGCAGAGGAAGAGGGGGAAATATAAACAGAAACATTCCTTTTAGAGTAAGATATGGTATTCAGTTTCCAAACCAGAGGACTTGGCAGTCTAGAACAAAACTTGGGGCAATGTGTCTTAAGGGAGGCAAATAAATCTGAGGAGTACCCTACCGATGAACAATGTCTAGGAAAGCCTTTCTGTGAAACCTCATATCTTTGTGAAGATCTGCTCAGACTGTCTGCTATGACATTCTTTTCTTAGGAAATAAAGACTTCCTGAAGAATCAACTGATGGCATATGACGATGTCCCATGCTATGAGGGCTAGTCTGCAAAGGTGGTAAGACTCCCCCTGGTTTATGTACAGCTTAACAGTGGTGGTGTTGTCTGTAAAGACCCTGAATGGACTTGGAGACCTGAGGTAGTGCAGGACCTAAAGATCCAGGAATAAAGCTTATATTTCCTTGACAATGATGTGCTCTTTTACCTCCTGAGGAGATCAGACCCCACAAATGCTGACATTGTTGGAACAAGCCCCCCAGACTAGATCTGAGTCATCTTTAAAGGAGTCCTGAGTGGGGGGGGGTACCAGAAAAGGAAGACCTGGCTTTAGAGAGATCCATTTGATCCACCAACAAAATTCCTTTCTTAGGCATCAAGACAGAAATTCAGAAGTCCAGGAGATGGCAATGCTGAAGCTGAATTGTCTTCAGGTACCACTGAAACTTACTCGTATGGAGTCTGGCAAATGTAACTATAGGAATAGTGAATGGTATGAACCCCAGGCCTCTTAAAAGCTCTTTTGGAGAGGTCTCTTGCAAAGGAAGAATGTACTAAAAGAAGGCTGTCAAAAAGAGGATCTTGGGAGGAGGAAGAAAGCTGTCATAGTGAGTGATGAATTCCACAACCCATGAAAACCTGATCCTGAGAAGGTGTCAGGACTGGCTGACTTTAGATTTAGAGTGAAGCCTACACTGAAAAGCAAAATCATGGTGAACTCCAAGTCCTGCAGGACAGCCTGCTGAGAAGGAGCTTGAACAAGAAAGTCATCCAGGTAAGAAAATAACTGAATACCATGACAGGGGTAGACATTTGGTAAATGCCCTTGGGGCTGTAGAAAGACAAAATTGCAAAGCTGATAACTGATAATGTAAAGCATATTCAGAGAACTGTAAAAAGATCCTGAGAAGAGGATAAATATGAATCTGGTGATGAGCATCCTTCAAGTCCAGAAAAATCAGAAAGACCTGAGGTAGAAGCACTGGAAATAAGAGACTGAAGAGTCAACATTTTGAAAGAGGGAACTTTTCAGAAAAGTGTTGAGAATGGAGAAGCTAGAAAGGGTCTCAGAAAGCCCTCCTTCCTGCAAACTAAAAACATCCTGGAATAGAAATTCTTGCCCTTCTAGCAAGGAGGCAATGCCTGGATAGTACTTGAGTCAAAAGAGTAGGTTGAGAAATGCCTGAAAAGTGAGAAAGGGACTTTCACATTTTGTGGTAGCTGTTTTGAATTATTGACCAAACCCATTTGTCTGTTGTGATCATCTGACAAATCGGAAAAGACAGACAATCTCAGAAAAAGAGGAATCCAGCACAGGGAAGAGGAAAATAGTCAAAAGCAGGTTTGTCTTGAAAGGAAGATTTTTGCCACTTAGAGTCATGACTTAGGTTTTCTAAGAGCAACCCTTTTAGATGATATTTGGATGTTTATGTACAAAGGAACTTGCTTTGGAGGGATAGTTTGTTTGGTATATAGGAACAGGTTAAAGAAAAATCTGTTTAAAATGTTGCATGTCCTTACCTTTGTCTTGCAACATTTTAGAGAGATCTGCAACAGCAAAGGCAAAGAAATTCTGGGTATACAGAAGAAAATCTAATCATTTTGCCTCAACATCCTCTGCAAGAGACTGACTCCAAAGCCAGGAATACCATCTAAGTGACCTTAATGCAGCTGCCGTAGATGAAGCACCATCAAAGTTAAACTCCATTGAATGTCTATCTTGTTGAGAAACAACAATGAGCAAAGAAAGAGCTGGAGACTTTTTCCAGACTTGCACATGTCAACTCCTTGCAGCTGGAAAAGAATGGAAAGCACATATCTGGACATACGATTCTGAGAACTGATGGTCCTGAAAGTGAACACCTTCTTGCCGTATCTGTCCATGGCTTTATCTTTGTCATGTGGCAAGAGTTCAGAAGATGCAAGAATCTTAGCTGGCTTGTCATTTGAGAGGGAAATGACAGAAGGGTCTAATGATGAATTCTTATAAAGAAATGTCGGAGTCTCACAAACTTTATAAAGCCTGTCTGGCCTTTCAGGTGCAGGAAGCTGAGAATCTGGGGCTTGAGAAGCATATGTAAAGGTGTCAAACTGGACCTCAAGAGTAGGAGGCACTACAAAAGGTCTAGATGAATCCATCTGATGTAGAGCATATGTTTTTTTGAACATCAGATATCGGAGAACTCCCCCACTTAAAATGATTCATCATTGTAAAGATAGTAATCCATAAAGAATCAGTAAGAGAGTCCTGCTTATCAGAAGATGAAGCAAGAGGTGAATGAATCTCGGATGAATAAGTTCAACACTTCTTACCAGAATCTAAATTTTCTTTATCAGAAGTTGTCTCCCTAGTCCTTTTTGAAGCAGTTGCAGTAGAAAGAAGCCCTATAGAAGAAGGGACTGACAACCTTTGAGGTTTCAAAGCCATCAGGGCTTTAAAAAGACCTTGGGTAAAATCTTGCCACTTCTTTTGGGGGTCTTGCTGTTTCTTTTTAACAGCAACATCCACCCTGAAAAACATCAGAGGTTCTGAACCCTGGTGTACTCCTATTAAGGTACTTGGGATTTCTTCTCTTACTAAAATTTGTGGAATTCACCTTGGCTTTTCCCTAATTACAAGTGATCTATCCCCCTTCTCATTCTCCGTGAACATTGGTTCAGTCTCAGAGGGATCAGAGAGAGGAGGGAATGTTGAAAAGAAGATTAGTAAAGTAAAAGTTAAAAAATAAAAGTTGAAGTAATAGAATGCTTGCAAAGTGGATGATTTGGTGTAGATCCAACACAGGTTACATCACAGCATGATGGAATGAGTCCCCAAAGTAAGGAGAAACATGAAGATCATGAGACATGTGAAGAAGAAATACGGACATGGGAAAGAAAGAGAATTAATATGATGTAATATTTATGCAAATGAGAAAGCAAAACTAATCAATACAAAAAGAGCAGCACCAAAGATATTTAAAGAGAAATACAGATAAAGGAATCCCGACGTGGAAAATTTAATACAAAAAACTACGATGAAGAGGAAAAGTTGAAAATAAGATTAATAATGGAGAAGTTAAAGAAATAGAAACTGAGGTTATGGTGTACCTGCAAAGTGAAGGATTCAGTGTAGAAAGTCTAACTCAGAAAGCACCCTGTGGAATAAAGCAATAGACATCCAAATTGAGGAAAAAACAGTGGAATGGGAAGGAACTGGTCAGTTGCCATATGAAGATATTTTGGAGCCTTCCACAGGAAACCAGTATAAATATTCACTTGAAGCTGGACAGCAAGGGAAGGAACAGGAAACTGTGGCAACTCTGGCACAGTCCTTGATGAGGAGTGATAGGCTAATGAGTTCCCATATGATGGATGACACACGGTGAAGTTGAAGAGAAAGTGTTACGGTAAGATGGTATAGAACTTTCTATAGAATGCCCACAGAAAAGAGAGAACAAAAAATGTGCTCTCAGTTTAGAAGAAAATGAGCTAAGAGAAGCGTTGCTCGATTTTATAGAGATAGACATATTGAGATCAATGAAAGAAATATATTACAGAAGGTCAATAAAACCCAGAAAGTTAGAAGTTTGATAAAACAAATGAATACAGTAATTAGGACTGTCCATAGAGATCCACGCGATATAGCAGAAGTAAACAGGATAGATTACTGTGCAGTTAATTTATTAACAGATAAAATTCTACCACAAGAACACGTGGTAGTAAGGGAAAGGAAGGGGAGAAATTGAATGCCATCATGGAAGTATCGAATAGAGAAAACTATAAAACAAATTAAGACAAGCAGTGTCACTGTTAGAAGAGTACAGAAGAGGGGAAAAGATCAACAAAAATACTCCGAATGATAGATGCGATGAAAGCAATGCACAGTATTATAACAGATCAAGATGTATCATGTACTATCGCAAATACATTTATAAATATCAGCGCAGACAGAAAAACTTGGAATGTATACTGATAAATGTAAAGGAAAACTACAAAATAAGCAATTTATTGATGACCCCAAAATGTTTTATAGAAAATTGGGAAAACAGGTAAAAGGAATTGAGACACCACCAAAAAAAGAAGAAATAGATACATTTTGGAAAAGTATTTATGAAGATCTTGTGGAACACAACAGAGATGCTAAATGGATAGAAGTACTAAAATAAAGAATAAGATGTTCAAAGGTACAGGATATGAAATGGGATGAAGTAACAGCCATAGAAATTGAAACAAAGTTAAGACAAGCCTCTAATTGGAAAATCCAAGGCGAAGATGCAGTACCTAACTTCTGGTTAAAAGTATTAACATCTTTCCACAAAGATTTAACCATAAGTAAGAACTTATTTATATATGCACCCCGAACAGATACCAACCTGGCTAACAGGAAAAACAATGCTCCTACTTAAGAGTAACCTGCAAGCTACCCTAAAAATTATAGACCAATAACTTGCTGTCTGACAACGAACAAGGTATACATTTGGAACTGATGCCATCCAAGTTTGTAGTCATTTAAAAGAAAACTCAATTATGGCAATAGAACAAAAGGACAATAAAAGAAAGTCCTATGGAACAAAGGATCATTAGTTGTAAGTCATAGTGGGGAACTTTAAAAAGGAAAAAAGTCTAAGTATGGTATGGATTGACTTCAAAAAAAGCATTTGATAGTATCCCGCATTCATGGATGAGTGCTTAAAAATGTATAAGATACACCATATACTGATAAACTTCATCACAGAGACCATGAAACAGTGGCAAATCACTTTGCAGTCAAGCCATGATAAAGGACAAATTATTATTCCAGGGATACAAATCCAAAGGGGGATATTCCAGGGTGACTCTGTCACAGTTGCTCTTTTGCCTTGCCCTTAACCCACTATGCTGTCTGCTTAACGGATTAGGTCATTGTTATAATTTGGCTCCCAGAAAGCAACCAAGTGTAAAGACTTATCTTCTCCTTGTCGGATGAGGAACTGAAAACACAAATGCAAGTAGTCAAAACTTTTTCAGATGATACAAGAATATCATTTGGTCTTGATAAATGTGCAAATGCAACCTTTAAAGCAGGAAAGCTGCAGCACCATAGAAAACATCAGTTTGGGACAAGAATGTGATAAAAAAACTTGAGCAAGAGGGAGTGTATACATACTTGGGAATTGATGAAGGATCAACAATAAAACCTGAACAAATGTGGATAAAACTTGGTAAGGAATATTTTAGAAGACCTAAATTAATCCTGAAAACAAAGTTGACATCTAGGAACAAAATTCAAGCTATAAACCAATTAGCTCATCCTGTCGTAACTTAGTTTTGGAGTGATTGACTAGCCCCAAAAGGGGTTGGATAGATTAGACAGTAAAACAAGAAGAATGCTTCATGCTCCTCAAATGATTTATAAAAATCAAGTGCATACCAAGATTATATATTCCCTGTTCCAAAGGAGGTATGTGCCTACTTGAAATTGATTACATGCATAGATCTGCAGTTGTGGGACTGCATACATATCTGCTGACCTCACAAGACCAAAATACAGTGAAAGTTTTGAAACACAACGAGACTAAATCTAATAACTTCCATTCTTAGGCAGAAGCATATCTGCATCAAGCGGGAATAAAAATAAAACCAAAAGTAGATAAAAATCAGACAGCAACTGAATATGCCAAAAAAACAAAAGAAAGAATATAAGGTGAATGATCAGATGAGAAAGCAAGAAATGGAAAATGCATAAATATAGTTGCTAGCATAGAAAACTCCTGGAAGATCCTCATGTTGATGAGGATCGAAAAAGGCATGGTTAAGGAGAGGTGAATTCAAACCAAAATATGAAAGGTTAATATCGGTGGCACAAGATAGTGGGCTTACATACACATTGGTTTACAAAATCCGTTGAACACATGGGAGAAGCAGACCAATGTAGGTTTTGTAAAACAGAATTGGTCGCACACCTTGTTGCTGGTTGTGATATACTAATGGCAGAAGGAGTGTATACTGAAAGGTATAATAATGCAGCAAGACTGTTGCACAGGGGGTTGTGCAAACATTATAAAATTGAATAAGCTGAAAAATGCTGGAAACATGAGCCACAAAGCATCATAGAAAACCAGCAGTTCAAAAAATAGATGCAAGAAAACCAGATATAGTGGTCTCTGAAAAAAAGACAAAAGTAGCATTGATAGTTGAAATTTCTACGTCCACTGACTACAGTGTCTTGCATACAGAGAGAGACAAAGTCATAAAATATCAGGATTTGCAGGCAGAAATGAGAGCAATGTGGAAGAAAGATACCCAGACAGTTCCAATAGTAGTAGGAGTAACGGGTTCTTATAAAAAGAATCTATAATCTTATTTAGATAGGTTACCGACGCATGTAACTCCGTACGAATTGCAGGAGTTGTCATTACTGGGCCCATATCGGCTTCTATCACGGTGGTTTTAGGAAGGGCAGGCATCTGAATATGAAGGTCTGTGGTCTCCCTCAGACAGAACACAGATATCTGGTAGAGAATGGACAGCAGAAGTGTCTAAAACCAATTTTGTTGACTTCATCAAAGTTAGCCGGATGTCCGGGTGTGAAGATTCCAAAGCCATACTGTCTTGAACAAGGATTTTAAGGTTCTCATTTTACAAGTAGACTGAGATGAAGAAAATATGGCTGCATAGGGTCTTGGGAACAAAGGCCTGGCAAAAAGAACACCCTTTATTGATGTGTTCCGCACCAAACAAAAAAGGCACTTATTGTGCCTGTCCTTATGGGGAATCTACCTGACACAATTACATTTTCTCTCTTCGAATGACATGTACCTATAATGAAAAAGTTAAAATTAATGGAAAAGTCTCAAATGGGTTACCTATCTGCCCAAGGCTTAGTGAACTGTACCTAGATGAAAGACCTACAGACTGAATACAAAATGCTGTATTTATACTTCTGGTGAAGAAGTTCTGAGAGTTTTGTGATCGTACATCACCTATGTACCTTACAATTCAGATGTAGGACATGTGACTGATGTATAGGGTTGAAAGGGCCTTTGCTTTGGTATGCTGTTTGGATCAGTATATCCCTATAGTATGGAATACTGCAAAGTTCATAGGCTGATACTAGGCTATTGGCCCTAGGGCCTATACAAGCCTAGCCATAACAATTCCCTGACTATTTCTTCCCACACTATTTACTTCCCTGGACCCCTGTCTAGCAGGGATTAAGGAAAGTGATTAAGGAAAGACATCCTATATTTTCTGTCTAGGACTAGAACGTAATTTATTTTCTGTGCAGATACACCCATCAAGAACTACATATTTACAGGCAAGATTCAGGAAGAAGCCAACTTTATAACCTTCATAGCTGTTACAAGGCAATTTAGTCTCATGACCATTAAGGTCTTGCCAATATTAACCTTCAAGATATATCCTCTTTCTTAAAGGTTAGGTCAGTCAGTCCTGGAGTAAACTTATGGCCACTCTTGCAATCATCGAGGTTCTGTCTGAAAGATGATGTATTGCACTACTTTTTCCAGAAATGGGGAATGTGTTACATTATGAGGCTTGCTATTCATTGCGTTCTGCTTATCTGCTGGTAAATGTTTAGTTTTCCCGTTCTGGTGTAGTTTACTAGAAGAGTTGTAGAGATGCAGGGATTAAATATAACAGGGTTTCTAATTGCAGGTAGGCAAGGCGATAGACTGGCATTTACAAGTCTCTAAGATACTGAGTAAAGTGATATAGTTTCTATCCTCTCTTGGTAGCTCAGGGTCTTTAAGCCCATAATCATCTTAGTTATATGCCTTTGGGAATTCTATAGTTTGATATATCTGTTATGGTAAATTATATAGAACATTGTACTCATTGATTGGTCCAGTCCATGCTGAATGCAGTGGAACAATGAATTCTTTAGGGATGGATGATTTATCCTTGGCCATCATGTTGTGCCAAGTGGAACAGCTTTCTGTCTACAGCTGCTATATGATGAATGAAGGAGAGGAATTTTTTAAACACTTATTAAATTATCACTTAAGGCATAGGCAAGTGTACATTTATATAAAATCAAACAATATTAACATGTTCACTGTTAGAAATACTATACATCGCATATATTTGTACAATTATCAATCCAACATTATGTAAATTGTTAAATTTCTGCCTTCCTGTAAACCACACTTCTCCAAAACATTTTTCTGCATGCATTGTTCCCACGATTTCCATGTTTTTCTTTGTAATTTACTCCTGCCCTCTTTTAGATCACACTTCCAGTTCTTTTCTCTGTTACAGTACTCACTGCTTCGAATATAGTTGATTCAGATTTTAATTTCCATTTTATAGTAACTGTTTTTTGTCTGCCACCAGAATTAAACTTAACAAGGCCTTACTCTATACCCATGGAATTCAGATCATGTATCCGAGCTCAAAATATCAAACCTATTTGCTCATCCAATATTTGCGACCGAGTACTCTGTAGGGAATTAAGTCTGCCAATTAATTGCACTCTCAAAACAGTTCCCAGTTACCTCTCTCTTCCTCATCATATCTCTAACATTTTCCATCTATCTGAGGAAAAATTCTTTGGAGTCTGCTTAGGGTATAAAATGCCTATGCAAATGCTTCCAAGCAAAATAAAAATCCTAAATCATCTAGATTTTGCTGTATATATTGGCGGCATGCATATGTCCTCACATTGTTTCCTTGTGATTTGATTATCCAGTCTTTACTAACCTACTCTAATTCCTATTATAGGTTCATACTAGGCTATCTTCCCTAGGGCATTTATAAGCCTAGCCAGAGTGTGTTTGGCTTTCGCCACCCATTTTAAATTAATTTTGCTATGCCCTTTTTCGAGGTTAGTATACTGTGTCTCTGTCTAACAGTGACACAGAAGTGATACCCGGAGTAAACCTATGATCTCCCATCCACTCATCAAGATTCCTCTTGAAGAGAGTCAATGAGGGACTCTGCCTAACCTGGACTGGGATTTTATTCCAGAGTGAAGGGAGCCTCTGGGTTATGAATCTGTCCCTCCAGCATGTCCTATTTATTTCAGTGCTGAGGTTCAAGTCTCTCGAGCACGTAGCTCGATGGGATTTGGATTTTCTGAGGTGCAGCATGTCCATTAATTCCGGGTTGGACATGGCTTTATACATCAGGCACAGATCGCCTCTGAGCAGGTGGTATGCCACTGAGTAGAGCTGGAGTTTCTTTAACCGGGCAGCATATGGCATCTGTTTGAGCCCTTTGATCCTCTTGGTGAGGTACTTTTGGGGTCTTTCCAGTTGCTGCAGGTGTCTGGTAAGGTACATCCCAAAAGGGGCATTGTACTCAATTATGGGCCTGATGAGGGATGAGTAAAGAGGCACGATGACCTCCCCTGATCTAGATGTGAATCCCTTCATGATTAGGTGGGCTATATAAAATGTTCTTCTAACCACTTTGGCCACATGGTTGTCAAATGAGAGATTGCTATCAACTTGGGTCCCCAGGTCCCTAATTACTTCTTCTGTACTTAATGGATTACCACCTATGTGGTAATTTGTGGGCACTTTGTTTTTGCCAAAGGGGATGACTATACACTTTTTGTCGTTTAGCTTGAGGCCATGGCTTTGGCACCAGTTGTCTGTTTCTATGAGGCCCTTTTGGAGGATGCTTGTGTCAGCTGGAGAGTCTATTATGGCTCCCAGTTTGCAGTCATCTGTGAACTTGTTCAGCCACAGTCCTTCCGTGTTGGCCTGTACCTCCGAGAAATATATACCGAACAAGAGAGGTCCCAGGACTGAGCCTTGTGGGATGCCACTTGTAACTGGTTTGGAGTCTGACATGGCTCCAGCAATTCTAACCATGTGGGTTCTGTCCTTGAGCCAGTTTGCAACCCATCTAGTGACATAGGGGTTTATATTTAAGCTGGTGAGCTTATCTATAATGCCCGAGTGGGGTATTGTATCGAAGGGTTTTGCGAGGTCCAGGTAGGCTGTGTGGACCACCTTCCCCTCGTCAATGGCCTTGGTGACCATTTCAAAGAAATCAACCAGGTTTAAGAGGCCCGATCTGCCCTTAACAAAGCCGAAGTGGGTAGGATCCAGTGTCTGTACGTCCCCAATATCTTTATTTATGAGATCCATGATGATCCTTTCCATAGCTTTGCAGACCAAGCTAGTCAGGCTTATGGGGCGATAGTTTTCAGGATCCGTTGAGGCACCACCTTTGTGGAGAGGGACCACTGTTTGCTTTACGCCACTCTTTGGGTACATATCCTGTAGTAAGGCTGAGATTGAACAGTAGTTTTATGTTTGGGTTTAGCTCTTCTTGGAGTTCATGTAGGACTCAGCCCGGGACGCCGTCTGGTCCCATTGATGCTGTGTTTTTTGCTTTGGAGAGGGCGGCTCTTACCTGAGCATCTGAAATGTCAGGGGGGCAGCACTCTGCTGGGATAGATATTTGCCCTTTTGGTGGGAGGGGGAGAAGTTTGCTGAACCTGTCAGCTAGGATGTTGGCAATGTCTGTGGGTTCGTTGTATTTTTTGTCATTTTGGACTAATTCTGAGCATATCTGGGAATTCCCACCCAGGTTCCTAACATAACTAAAGAAAGCCTTGTGATTATCCTTAAGTGTCCTGTGCAATTTTTCTCTCGAAGCTGGCCTTAGACGATTTTATGAGTGCCCGTAGTTTTTTGCTAATACTGATCAGAGATGCCTTCCCTTTTTGGGATTTTGCTCTATCATGTAGTAGCTTCCTACTTCTATTGTATAGTTTGTTTATAGCTGGGGTCCACCAGACAGGACGTCTGCCTTTGGAGGATTGGATCTTGGTTTTATTTGGGATTGCATGATCCATGCATTCCTGGAGGTGTTCATAGAATGCGTTTATAAAGGATTTTATGGTCTGGGCCGTATTTTCCACAGGCCCGGGGGCTTTGAAGGATTCCACCTCTGTTTTGAGGAGTGTGAAATTTGCTTTAGAGAAGTTTTTCACTGTGGTTTTCTCGGCAGGGGGTGGGGTCGGGATGTGAATATCCAGTGAGATTAGTTTATGGTCTGATCTTACCAGTGAGAGATACACTTCTGGTCTGGAGCATAGAGTCCCCATGCTGGTGATGATTAGGTCCAGTATGTTTTCCCCTCTTGTGGGAGTGGTAACAAGTTGTTCCATAGCATCTGAGTTTATAAATTCTAGGAACCTTTGGGCTAGGGTGTTGGAGCTAGAGTAATGCTCCCAGTCTGTTTGGGTAGTTGAAGTCGCCCAATATAATGGTGTTTGGAGAGAACTTCATATTTTCCAGTGTTCTCAGGAAGGCCGAGTGGGGTTCCTGGGTTTGGGAGGGTGGTCTGTAGCAGGCTATAAACTGGAAGGCAGTTTTACCCACTGTCAGTTGCACATGGATAGTCTCTGATGCTTCATGCTGTGCCACCAACCTGGAGATGTGGGTATCTTTGACGAATATTGATACTCCCCCTCCTTTTGTGGTTCGGTCCAAGTTTTGGGTCCGAAAAGCATGGTATGAGGTATAACCTGGTAGTGCTGGGGTGCTCTTGGGAGCCTTGAACCAGGTTTCTGTTACTGCACAGATATTGATGTTCTCCATGCTAAGGAGAGTTTCGAGTGCATGCATCTTGAAGTTTAGACTTCTGGCGTTGAGTAGCATTACTCTTAGTTTCTTATCCCTTGTGATACCTATGGAGGTGTGTTTGTCTTTTGAGCCTTGCCTAAAAAAGGCACTATGGGGGTAGCAAGAGCCTTTGCCAGTATCCGAAAGCCCAGGCGTGACAGGTGCAAGCCATCCCTAGCAAAGCATCGTGGCTTGTCGAGCATGTCATCCCAGGCTGACAGGCATTGGATCCCCTTTGAATGACACCAATACTTAAGCCAATTGTTGAAATTGATCATCTTGTCTTCATATTTGTGGCATCATTCTTGGTGAGGGTAAGATGCTACTCAAGGTCAGGGTCATATCGGCCTGGGCTACATGCTCAGAGAGCTCCTCTATGTCTCTTTTCATGTAGTCCAGGGAGGTACATCTCAGGTCATTCACACCAGCATGGACAATGACTGAGTCATATTTGTACTTGCCTTGGAGTGACCTGAGTGCTTGTGTTATGTGGCAGATCCTAGCGCTCGACAGGCAGCTCACCATGACCTTCTCCTTGTTCAGCCTGGTGAGCGGGACGTCAGTGTGCCTGATGATAGAGTCACCTATTACAAGTGTATCAGGTGTGTTGTTTAGCCTTAAGGGCTGTGACTGTTTGGCACACTAGTTTTGTGAGCAATGTATTGCACGTGTTTTGTTTTGGGGTAGCGGTTGCTTGGGTGTCTGCTTTGGAGGTCTCTGCTGCTTAGGCAGATTTTTATTTAGAGCCTCCGAGTATGTTTTTGTGTTTGGTTTGCTGTCGTGGTAGGTCTATGTGAGACTGGAATTGTAGTGAGTGTGGTTTCCTTCTCCTCCTGACTGGTTACGCCAGTACTGAGTTGAGAGAGCTTAGCCTCCAGTTTGGCTATATGGTTGCATCTCTCACATGTTGGAATTTGTTGGGAGGAGGAGAGGGTTGTCTGTGTACATGAGGCAGTTGTAACATTGCCTCAAGATTCCCAGATTCACCAGCTGGACCGGAGAGGAGATTGACAACTGACCTTTGGACATGCTAGAATAGTATTGGGAATTCCTTTATAATTGAAAAAAGGGCCAATGGGAACAAGGTACTCAAGGGGAGTTTGTGAGGGTGTAGTGCTTTTAATTTTTTAGTGCTGACTTAGTGAGCAAGTGCCAGGTAACTTAAATGCAAAACCGACAAACAGTAACTTTCTTTCAAGTGAAACAAGGAAATAAGTACAGTAAGCAATGCAGATATCACTAGGGATCCACAGAAGTGCTGAAAAGCCGTATTTTAGGTGAAATTAGCATTTCAGGGAAATAACAAGCATACAAACAAAGCTAGATTCAGCAGGCTTGGAACTAGTCTATGCTACAGCAAACAAGGTGTACCAATTTCAGTAAGAAACAGTTCAAATATGCAGGCACTATAAGCCTTTAACCAGAAATTCCCAGCTCAGAAGGGCAGAGTCCAGCCTCTCCTCCCACAAGAGTGCAGACCATGAACCTTCTTAATGTAAAATAACTGGCCTGAAGCCCAAGTGCTTAAACCAGAACCAATACACTTTTAGAATAACAGACACTGAGCCCCCAATCAGCAGTTCCCAACTTAGAAGGATGTAAGCTACCTGTCCTGCCACCATAGTGCAGGCCACAAACCTTCCTAATGTAAAACAACTGATCTGAAGCCCAAGTGCTTAATCCAAAAGACTTAGAATGATAGCTACACTTTAATCAAATTACTACCAAGCAGTAATAAATACAATTGAATACTTTAAAGAATGTCTGGATTAGTGCTGAAGTTATACAAACAAAGCTAGATTCAGCAGGCCTGGATCTAGTCTATGCTACAGCAAACAAGGTGTACCAATTTCAGTAAGAAGCAGTTCAAATATGCAGGCACTATAAGCCTTTAACCAGAAATTCCCAGCTCAGAAGGGCAGAGTCCAGCCTCTCCTCCCACAAGAGTGCAGACCACGAACCCTCTTAATGTAAAATAACTGGTCTGAAGCCCAAGTGCTTAAACTAAAAGGCTTAGAATGAGTTACACCAAGCAGTAATAAATACAATTGAGTACTTTTAAGATGACGCAAAAGCAAAATAAAGTAGGAAGAAACACAAATACAGTAAAAGCAGATCAAATTTTTTTTTTTTTTTTTTTTTAGTGGAAAGAGAGAAAGGAGCAGCAGAAACTAAGCTGATTGGCCTTCTCAAATGTTCTCCCTGTACTGGGTAGAATGTGGTAATGACACTAGACTGGGAGGAGGGTCCCAGATCAAATTTACACTAGGGGTGGGCAACTGCAAAGCCACCAACTATAAAAACACTATACCAACAGGGAGGGAAGGTGGGAAACAAACTGCAGAAATGTTTCTCACAGCTGAAAAGCAGCAGTGAGCCTTTAAATGAAAGTTTTAAACAGCTAAAGGAGTCTGTAGAAAAAGAGTTATGCAGTATGTTATATGCCCTACTAATTATCCCCTTATAAACACCAGCTTCTGTTCTAGATTCAACTAAAAATGTTACCAGTGAATTTCTATCACTTAGTATTCCCTTATCCTTTTTGTTTGGCTATAATCTGGTATTAGCTCCTGATAGGGAAGGCAGTCTATGGCCTGCAGTTCAAAAGTCATCTTAGCCTCTTCTCATTCTATTACCTTTCCCTCTCCAGTTATTTGCTCCCAATACGTTGGTTCCTTTGCCAGTTGACTCCAGTAAAATTTCAGCCCCCTTTTGTTCATTCTCTGTACCCTTAATTGCAGTCTTTTCTGTCGGCAGAATCTTCATTCCCATGTTGGCTTACTACTTAGAATACTTTCTTCTACTTTATGAATAGAATAATCTGTATGGCTACTGTTCTCCTCAAGAATCTGCATCCAAAATCTCACTCCCTCCTTATTTCTTGATAATCCCTTTCCACTTTGAATTATAGCTTTCTGCTTGTGTTATGTATGTGTGCCTTAACTGTGTAGCTCTAAAATCCATGCATCCATCTAGTCACAACCCCTTTTTCCCATTTTTGCACATGGGGTTGGGCTGTCACTTCAACAGTGACAATCATGTAGAGCCAAGGTTTACACTGCCAAGTGACTAGCCTTGCCACTATTGTTCTCCCACACCACACATTAGCATGCACTCACACCTGTGAATGTTTTAGTATCCAGTTACCCTACTGCATTTCTTTGGAATGTGAGAGTAAACCAGGGCACCTGTAGGAAACCCATACAAACACAGGGAGGACATGCATTGTACTGTCTCTAGATGAAACAAGTTGAATACCGCATCTGACATATATACAGATGGCTACCTTTTAGTGCGAGTTAACCTGTATATTGACGGCCAATGTGTTATGTTCTATTTAATTTTGTCTAAGCCTCATATCAGAAGGGTATATAGGAGCTGACTGTCTTTTGGGATGGGGAGGCATGCTGTATGTAAATATAGCAGCAACAGATTAAAAATTAAGGCAGAAATGGCCAGTCATATTTCAATCACAATTTAACCCAATGTGCAATACACAGAAAAGGAAGACTTATTTATTTATTTTTTTTTGGGGGGGGGGGGTATGGGGAAGATATGATTCCCAGATGTGATATATGTATCCTTCCAAGCATTTGTCTCATCACTTATTGTAAAGTGCATTTTGGTCATCTTTGATAATTGGTGTCAGTGGCGCAACAAGTAGCACACTTGCTTTTGGTAAAAAAGGCTGTATGTTCTACTTCCACACAAGGTAGATCAATTGCTGACACTGCACTGCAGCATAATGGGTGGTGGGGAGTGTTGCATTCCTGAGTGTGCTGTTATTTGGATGAGAAGTTAAACTAAGGTCCCATCTGCTTGAGTTGCCAAGTAGCTCAGGTGGATGTAAATGATCCCATGGGACCTATCAAAAAGAGGAGGGGTCCTTTATACACAAAAGAACTCTTATTTACAAAATATTTACAAATGTACACATATATAGATGCACATTTGTTTACACATATTCAAAATTTCCTTTACAGGTCTACTAAATTTTCATCCCTATTAGATCCCCCCACTCCTTTTCCATAACCACCATCTGATTATACTTAATATTGTTGCTAAAATCCATTTACCTTTAAACATAATTGCATTTATTTTTTCATTCCATATAACCCATATAACATAAAGTAACATCTATTTTTAACATATTCTATTCTTGTATATATTTAATCATATCCATGTTTATTTTATCCACTTATCTTTGAAAAAATCTTCTTTGCATAGTTTTCCCAATAATTTTTCCTCTTTTACATTTCAAGAATGCATGTTCCATAGTTTCTTCTTCTTGGCAATGTAAACATATTCTATTGCTTTTTATAGCATATTTCCTTTTTACTGGAAATTTATTTAACACCAGTCTCAAGAAAAAAATCTTGACAATCTACTTTTATTACACTATTTTTGCTTCTTATTTTTGTAGCTTTAAGTTTTTCATCTGTCAGATTTTCCCATGATTTTACATAATAATGCCTTTATCATTACATTCTTATATCATACTTATTTTCCACAAAAAAAAAATGTTTTTCTTGGTAACATTTTATTTTTTCATTTGTACAGTATTTTTTCTGTGTACTTTTATTATACCTCCAAATTTATCATACTTGTATTTATACAATTTCTACTTAACACTTTGTACAATTGTAATGAAGCAACATATACCACTGGGTTAATTAACCCTAAACCTCCTTTCTCTTTATTTACATACAAAACTTCTCATTTTACTGGATTTAATCTAGAACCCCATATTAATGAAAGATTGTCTGCAATAATTAATTTTCAAATACTTTTGGCAAAATACTCTTGCTAAGTATGCTGTTTTCCTCATCAGTACTGAATTTATCAAATAAGCCTTTTTATCTGAATAATTTATGTTTTCCAGAACAGACGGTTTGTTTTATTTGATGTGTTCTACTTTAATAAACCACTCAAACACCCAAAGACCTTTGACGACCTTTATTATAATCTTAATAAATAATAAAAACATGAAACTTTATTAAACACAACTTCAATTCCTTGTAAAGAAAACATCAAATAAATAACCATAAGGGCAGTGTAACCACTCACCCTTGGGATAAGCAGCGTTCCCCATTTGCTCACTTATCCTCGCACTTACAAGGCAGCATTCCACTGCTCAGCTTCTGCATCTCTTCCATCTAAACGAAGTCCAAAAGCATCTCCACCATCAGTCTTTCACCACCTCAAAATTATTCCACCAATTACCTGCCAGAGGGGGAACAAAAGAGGGGCAAGCCTGTCCTTCTCCACCGAAAATGCCATACATAACTGGATGGGCTGAGAGGGCAACCAGATCACACTAGATGTGACTCCCAACAGCCAAATCCCACCTCAGAAGCCTTCAAGACCCACTCCCCACCTTACCTCACTTCCTCCATTAGCCTCCAACCTATGTAACCCTTTCCTACCTAGTCACTTCAAATTCACTTACTACTAACCTTACCTGCTTCTTTCTTAAATCCAAGCCCCCACCTTTAAAGGTGTCCCGTGACAACTTTGTTCCAAACTTCATTTGTCATGTTCTACTTTAATAAACCACTCACACAAAGACCTTTCACAATCTTTATTATATAACTTAAATGATAACATGAAACTTTATTAAACACAATACAACTTCAATTCCTTGTAAAGAAAACCTCAAATAAATAACCATAAGGGCAGCATAACCACTCACCCTTGGAATAAGCAACATCCCTCATTTGCTCACTTATCCTCGCACTTACAAGCCCGTGTTCCACCACTTACCTTCAGCATCTCTTCACCAATCCAAACCATCAAGCCCAAAAGCATCTCCACCATAAGTCTTTCACCACCTCAAAATCCTTCTCCCAGTTATCTGCCAGAAGGAGAACAGAAGAGGGGCAAGCCTGTTCATTTCTGCCAACCAGCCCCATGGGCTGTTCCCCCTCGCACCTTAACCCCACTAATCAATCCCTCCAAAAATAACCCCAAATTTAAATTAAACAAATCGAGTCCAAATTCACTAAGATGAACCCCATCTGCCCTATATCACATGTGATCCTTGTCCTCAAACTGACTAGTCACACACCCATCCTCTTCAACTGTTTTGCCAGGGTAAAATTAACATTCCTACGAGCCCTCTGAAGTGCAGCAAGATTCTTTGCCTCCCTCCAAACTAACCTGGGAATAATTTCCAACCAAACCAGACAGACTGGTGGATAAAGCTTCCTTAAAGCTAAAAAAAATCTTCACAAAGATTATATACTAACTGTTCTTCGGAATCGCACCCAAATCATTCCCCGCTAAATGAATCAACAAAATTCGAGGCAACCCCATACTGGCTCTGTAACATCATAAATACCTGAAGTATCCAGTTACACACCGACCCTCTAATACCATGCCAGGTAATCTTCAATCTGAAATGCTGCAAGCCTAAATCCATGCCATTGGCTCTAACGACAGACCACCTAGCTGCCCAATAAATTAATGAATGGCCTAAAATGACCATCCTTTCCCCTAGGAAGAAAACAAAAATGAACCACAAAATAACCATACCAAACCTTATTTAATATAAATAAAAAATGCCTTAGATCCCCACCCCACCCTCTTAATGACTTCAATCAAACTGCCTCTTTTTGCTAGATCAGATGCTCTACCCATCTGTAAAGGATGAGTAGAAAATGTGTCCCCTTCTAAAGTAAACCCACACTGAGAAAGGGCCCTTCTCATGACTAAATTCAACTGCTCCCCTGTTAATGTTCTACCACCTACTGAAGTAAAAACTAACCCTTTTGTCCTACCCTCTCTAACCACACACAGTCTCCTTCCCCACACTACCAGACACATCAATACTGCCCTAACTTCCCCCAGAATTATAGATATCCCTTTCCCTTCTTCATCAGTTTCCAATGACCTCAACCTAATGTGCACAGCCCTTGGCAATATCAGCACATTATCCCACACAGATGAATCTAATAACTCTGACACATGGAAAGCTCCACAGTACAGCCATATACTTACCATACCCCATGTCATGTATTCCTCTGAGCTTCCAAATACTCTCCTTAAACCCTTTAACAACATTCTTAAAATCCCTGTAGTCACTGGCCATCTCCTATCCCTAGAAGGTCCTTCACTTCTACACCAACCTTTCAAAACACCCCCAACTGTCCATGACTTAGTCCAATTGTCTAACTTGGCCGCCTGAGCAAATGCACCATTTATTGCCAAAACCACCCTCGCTGATCTCACTGCCTTGCCCTGTATCCTCAGAATGGCTAAATAATGTAGCAATAAACTTTCCAATCGCACACACTCCTCTACCAGTAATTGCCTTACAAAACTATCAAAATCATACAATGCCCTACCATATGCTTTTCTGGTGGATACCACCCACGACTGCTGCACCAACCCACTGATCACTGCTGCCCAATCTGACAAATCTCATCTGGTACCACCATGGAGTTCCTTGCTGCTGTCTGAGCCACCTGCTGAAACCTGCAAAACTGAAAACGGGACAGGCTGTCGGCTATCTTGTTGTTCTTCCCCGGCACATGCACCCCTATAAAATTAAAATTAATCAACAGACTGTGGAACACTAACTTACAAAGAACCAATAGCAATTGTGCCAATTTAGCCATCTTCACCTGCATCACTCTCACTACTGCAATATTGTCTGAAATAAACACTACCCTCCTACCCCTCAAACAATCCAGCCCATACCACTGCTGCAGCCCAAATCAGCATAAGCTCCAGGAAGGCAATATCCTGCTTCCATTCCTCAGGCCAATGAGAAGGCCCTGGTACTGAAAACCATTGCCCCACAAAAAAACGCTCCCATACCCAGACCCCCAGCTGCATTTGTAAATGACTGTAAAATCCCCTGACCTACCCAGTCTGTCTGCCAAAATGCGATCCCATTATACTGCTGTAGAAACTGTGACTACAAAGCCAAGTCTTACCATGCTAACTTACTAACCCTTAACCTGTGATGCTTACTTTTAACTCCTTTCAATAAAAAAGCCACCAACCTACAAAACGTACGTCCAGGATGCACTAACTTGTAAGCAAAATTCAACAACTCCATGAAATCTCTCACCTGAGCCTTACTCTGGACGTCACCCACCTAATTTTCTCTTGTACACAAACCACCTTCTCCCTCTGCAAATGAAACAGACCTCAACCCGCATCCCCATTCAATCCCAGGAAATCTAACACCTTCACCGGGCCCTCCAGCTTATGCTTAGCTAGTGGCACTCCCAGAACCTCACACATCCCCACAAACTCTCACATCTCCACCTGTGCCCTTTCTTTCCCCTCACCCACTAGCAAGAAGTTATCTAGATAATGTACTGCTCTCTGCCCCTCCACACTCTATTGCCAGATCAAAAACAAGGCCATGCTGAACTTCTCAAAAGTGGAACAAGCCACTGCACATCCCATCTGCATAGCTGTATCAAAATAAACTATCCCCCACTACCATGCCCAATAATGGCCAATCCTCCTCCTGAATTGGCAACAGACGAAAGGCTGACACAATATCTGCCTTCACCAGCCAAGGGTTCACAAAACTTCTAATGATGCGGACCGCATCATCCAGGGATGCATATGTCACTCTAAACTCCTCCCCAGTATGAAATCATTAATAGAATTGCCTTCAGGGTAAGATAAATGATGTATCAAGTGAAACTCACCAGCCTCTTCTTGGGAACCAAACCCAAAGGTGACACTTTAAATTGAGTAAATGGTGGACTATCAAATGGCCCAGTCTACCTGCCTTGTACTCCTCCTCAATCAAAGATCTCAGGACATCCTCCCTCCCATGCACTGACTTCAAATTTTTTCCCACCTTACCATCACCCACTAACTTAACTTGATTGAAAATCCTCTCAAAAAACCCTCAATCAATTCCCCAGCCACTGCTAGCACCAGATAGTGTGCCTGCAAAACTTGGACCTTAATAGGTGAATGGATCCCCTGGACAACCCCTAGTTCTTCAAAAGGACCCCCCTATGGCCATGAAAATTGGCCCTGCCCTGTACCCCTTGCGGTCCCATAGGAGGCCCACTCCATCCTCTCTGACCCAGAAAGTAGGATGCTTGGCCCACAAACTGACCCTCACCCTTACCACATTGCATCACTGAATGTGCACACATATGCTTTGAACAAGCATGGGAGAATTTGCAACCTGTCCAAGAACATCTCCCTGCATTAAAATCAACATACCTCGACTCCCCTGTCTGTTGGATTACCCATTCTTTTAGCCAACCCAAAGTTGTCCATCATGGTGGGTAATCCGATATCAGGGTGTCTTAACTTCCCACCACATGGATTTGTCAACAGCCTTCCTTTTGCAGAACTTCTGATCATACCATAACCTTGCATTACCTGGCCGGATCCTTTGGGTCTCTTGTATGGTCAAAAAATAGGCTAGTAATGGCAGGGCCAAACAACTATCCCTCTCCAACCACACTGCCATATAATCAATAAAGCCCAAGACCCAATTTTCCCATGTCATCTGCCGAAACTTACCCACATGCCTGCGACCAATGCTGCCAAGGCTGAAGGTCCTTTCCCATTCACCGTCTCAGCTTCCATCAAATGCTGTACCCCACCCACATTAATTCAAAAATATCTATGTATTCCCCTTTCCAAATATCCTCCTTCACCCGCCAGTGAGATATGATAAGTTCACAGGATAGTTGTACCCTCCTGCCCTAGCACCTGTCACCAACCAATCTCCTGGCCATGTCCCAATGTCTGACCCTACCTCATTTAAACCAGGGTCCATGTCCTCCAACAATGAATGGGTACTATCAAAACTCAAAGCGTGATACGCTAATTCCTGTAGAACCTACACCAATGGCAGAACCTCCAACTATACCCTGCAAGACCCTGGGCCTTCCGTTAACCATTACTTGCAGCCTCACACTCAACCCCAAGCACTCACTTCCTGCTACCTGTCCTTCAGCTCCCCCCCCCCCAGCAGAGCCTAATAAATCATTACCTGATGGAGCTGAAGGTGGCACCATCAGCGCTTTAATCTCCATTGACCTCTCCTCCACTGTTGTCCTCTGTTCTAGTCTCTTGCCTCTGGATGCTCATGTACTTGTCCCCATCTGCTTCCTCTTCCGAGTCTTAGGACCCTACGTACTAGTCATCTCAACTTCATTCGGCATCTTCCAAAACAAGTCCTCAGCTTGTGTCACGATACTTGCCCATTTCTGCCATGATTTCCAATCCACTACCTGAAAAACAGACACTAAGTATGTGAAGAAAAAACAACACTTTAAAAACACCTGGTAATCCCATGCCAGCCTTTTGTGATGTATGGTAACAGCTCCGTGCACCCAGCACTGCCACCCATCTCCCAGACTCAGCCAAGGCCCTGAGACAGGGTAGGAGTTCCATAAACTCCTTCCCAGCAAGACTTGGCCCCAGGACTCTGAGCACTACAATCACAGCAATGTACCAGGCATGCCTACCCCTAATGACCTTTCTAGCCTCCCTCACAATAATACAAACATTTTTTATGTATATTCCACTTGTTACCTTTCCCCATTAGTAGGTTCTCTTTTTTTTCTATTTATTATCCTCCCTTGTGCAACCTACCTGGCCTTTGAGCCGAAAGGAGAATCCCTGCCTAACCTTAGCCTTGAATTAGGCTTCTGCTTCATTCATATATACTTTATTTTCTCTTTATTACTTTTTTTTTACCATACGAATGCCACCAGCATTACTGCGCATGCGCGCGATCATTCTCTGGCAACAGGAAGCCCACAAAATGCCGCACTGCCGCATTACTTTCCACACACCCTGAACACCACCATGGACACATCAGCCAACTCTGCAACTCCACCTGACCAACACCCGCTCACCAACCGACCCAAACCCAATTCATTATTATTTATTTATTTTTTAATAGTTGCCATATTATGGTCACCCGGTGTACTGCGCATGTGCAGCCAGCTGTTAATGGCCCACAGAAAGCCACTACCACCAATGAAACTGGGGAAACAGCCTAACATGAGGAAGAGCAACCCAAACACTACTGCAGTAAGAACTCTGGATGTGAATTTAATTTATTTTACATTGGAGGAAGGCTGTCTGTGTTATTCGCAAACCAGGTATTTGGTTTCATTTGTCATTACCTAAACTGTGGTGCAGCAACAGTAAGGAGCTACAAAAAAGCCCGGGAAAGGTGGCAATGTCTCCCTCTGCCCACCAACAAAACAAAGCTATACTTTACCCAAGGCCTCCAACCCTATCATCCATCAAAAATCCCCTCACAAAACTTTGGCAGGACGCCTGCAAAAAGCAATGCAGCTTTCCCTCAGCCCCCTAACCACCAACAAAACACACAAACCTCAAAGCCATGCTTCACCAGAGCACCCCAAACCCACCAGGCACAAATCATCTGTGGGACACCCCCGGAAAGTCGTGCTGCCTCCCCCCAGCCCACAGACCACCAACAGTACTGGAAAACTATAAATCAATACTTTGCATCACCACTACAGCCAACCTACAGACAATAACAATGGCTATCTTAGTTCCACAATTACCAATTGCACAGCATTTAACAGACTGATTTACTGAGTCATTCCAAACCACCCCAGCATACTACACTCACTGCCTTCCCTTACCTACAAGCCCTATGATCTCCACACAAAACAATCCACTCTCTCTTGTCCTAATACCATCTCTAGTTCATTTAAATAAATCACCTTTTCCAACTCTTTAGTTTCTTTTTCTGTTAACTTTTTTACTTTCCATGTTTTTTCACTACCTTATTTTACTTATTTCTTGTACATATTGTACTACTCCATTCATCCTTTCCTGAGTACTTTCTATTTCTCCTTTTACATTATTCTTCTCATTACACTTACCATTTTCCTTTACTAATCTGCTTAAGTAACACAATACTTTTTCCTTGTAAACATATCTTTGCTTTGATTTCTTTCATATAGTTTTTTCTTTGTCAAAGTACTTTCTATCGTTTTATTCTAAATCTTCCAATGCATCATTATATGCCCTTTTGTTTTTCTCTACATTTCTCGCATCATATTGCTACTGCAAAAAACATTTTTTTATATTTTTCCTCAAACATCATCCATTATTCGGACCAAATTTTATAAAATGTTCTCACAGTAATACAATCTTCTCATAACTGTATTATAATTACTTTCCTTCTTCATTCCATGCTTTTTCATTTATCCTTTTTATTCCTCTGCCTATTTTTTATATTCCATGTTTTATATCTGTAACCATATTGCAAAATGCAGTTTCAACAATCTCCCCTTCACCTTTAACTAAACGTTCTGATACTATAAAATCTATTTCATTTCTATATATACCCCTTCTGTAAGTCTATGAATATTTATCCCCAGAGTTTTAACTTGCCACATCTTATAGCTTCTAACATTGTTTTCTAAATTTCCTTTCTTTTTACACTTGCCTTTTAAACCACAATTAAAGTTTTCTGTAATTATCATATTTATCACTACATAGTTTAAAATGTGATGAAATAAACTTTTCCTTTCTTTACAATTAAAATAATTATATATTGTTATAGTTCTATATGTGTTTTCCATTTTAAATCTACAATGGCTAATTTTCCCATTTTTGCTGAAGTTAAATCTAATATATGTAGTAGTATTTCACCCCAATACAGCTATATCAGAACATATATTGTTTCCCAAATTCCAGATTATAATTCTTCCCGTAGTTTCTCTGTTTGTAATCTATCTTCATTTGTTAAAAATCTTGTGTTTTCTAATAGTACATCTACATGACATGTATTGCAGCACTCCAAAATTTTTATTCTTCTTAATCATCATCTTCTTCTTCTTTCGGCTTTTCCCGGTTAGGGGTCGCCACAGTGGATCACCTGTCCGCTCATGATTGGCAGTGGAGTTTTACAGTGTCGAGTTGCCAGCCCGGCGCCCAACCTTCCACAGAAGGCGCACACACACACACACACACACACACACACACACACACCTAGGGCCAATTTAGTGTGTCCAGTCCACCTGCATATTCTTAATACTACTCTCATCGACAGAAAGCACTCGCAAATTTTCATTTTCCCTTTTCCTTAGACTCATGGTTTCATAAGTTCATAGCTAATTACTAGACTAGCTTTCTTGATGGACCATTCTAAGCCTAGTAAATTTCCCTCCCAAAGGTGAGAAACACTGTACCTTACATCTGGGAGTCAAACACCTTAATCATTATACCAGTCATTAGCTCTCTATATATTCTTTTTCATCTATTTCCTTTTTTTTTTCTTTTGTACTTATCCCTTAACTTTTTTATGCTTTTACCCCTTTACCTATAGAAGTCTTTTTTTTTCTATTACTACCTCCCAATTTATGCCTTCTTTATCACAGATTTCAGAATCTTCTATGTCCTTTTTTCCTCATCTAATTTTTCTTCTATTTCTACTACTTCTATATTTCTTCTTTTTGTTCATTTTCTTCTCTTTATTTTTGTCCTTACACTTATTTTCATTTTTGAAATCCATTTTTAAATGTGCAATTTTGTTACATTTATAACATTTCAGTCCACATTTTGTTTTGCAACCTGTCCTATATCCTCACAAATATAACTTTCTTTTGTCACATTTGCTTATCGAATACCATCACAAAACATGTTTTGGGTTATTTCCAGTATTTTGACATCCCGATTCCCTTCCACATTTGTCATGCTTGGTATATGTATATGTTTTCTCTGAACAGTTTTTAACACTATTTCATCCGCCAGTCCATAAACCCCTTTTGTTATAAACTTTGCAATGTCCAGTGCTTCTTTACATAAAGTTTTCAAATGCCCTTTCAAAGTCACTCTTTTTATCTCTGCTTGAAATTGTACATGAATTTCCTTTTTTTTTTTATTTTTTTTTGTTTCCCTGTAAAATGCTTTTATCACAAAGATTCCATGGGTCACAGTTTCTTTTTTCATATTCTCCAAGAAAATATCCATTGAAAAAACAGTACCAAATATGTCACAAAATTTCTCTTTGTTAATTAGAATAAATACTCTTATTTCATGTACTTTTACACTCTAGCTATTAAATTGTCCCACACTTCATACTCGTCCATTACTTTGTCTTCTTTACCATGTACTTCTGTTTTTCATTATCTTCTGCCTTCTTTTCTGATACTCCACTTTGCATTCTCTTACTTTTTCTGCATGCATTTTCTTTTTCATCTCACCACTATTGTTCAGGATTGTCTCTGTATCCTCCTTTTGTATTTTCTCCACAATGTTCCCTCAGGAAACATTGTCATCATTTTCTGGCTCACTCTTTATCACCATTTCTTTAAGTAAATCATCCTGCAACCCTCCCAACAGGAGGGTTGTAATTCTATATCCATCATTTGCTGACTCATTTCCATCAAACAAATTTTTCTGAAACATTTCCTAAGAATCCTGTACATATTCTCCCCTCTCAATATTTGCATTCTCCTGCATTTCTGTCACCACTCCATCTCCTCTCTCCATCTCCCCTCCTGTTTCTCTGGGCTGCCTCTGTGCATGTAATGGAAACAGGAAGTGCTCCTGCAAAATGGGTTCCACTCACAGCAATAGTGAGTAGGGGAAGTTCCCTGATGCTCTTGTCAAATTTACCCTAGTAGTATAAATGCCACCTTGGATCTCCCCTGAAGAGAGACTAATAGCTTAGTGAAACTAACCTGGCCAACAAAGGAAAAGTAATTAGTTGTGTTCAAGTTTTAGTATCATTATTTCCTCCTTGAAATGAAAAAGTCAGACTGTATTTCTTTTCCCTAGTCATGATTTTATTGGTTAAAAAGACGATTTAAAAAAGTTCTGAGATACAGCACAGAAAATATATAAACCTATGACTTTTGGGTACATAGCGTTCCGCAGCCCCCCGGCTCACTTTAGTTATTAGAGGGTAGGTCATGGTCAGTTACAATATGCTGAAAGGATGCAGGGAAAAATAAACTGAAGGGTAAGACGAAATTTCTTCCTTGGTCATGGTTTTTGTTCAGACAATAGCTGGATGAAAAAGACATCGAAGAGCATCTAGAACTCTGATGGATTAATACAGTTGTCTGCCCCTCCACTCTGTTATCACGGTGCATGTTGAATGAATAAACCAGGATGGCTTGGTCAGCCTGGCTGGGGGGTGGTGAAAGGTGCTATGGGACCTTTTTGCCTAAGGTGCCCAAGGTCAGTCCTGGCCATCAGCTTTTCTGTTTTATGACTTAACCTCTTTCCTGGCAACTGTTGTGAGTACTTGCAGATGTGAAGGCCCTGCTGTGTCTGATGTGCAAGTTAACACTCCAGACATGAAGAGAATGCCTACATGAGAACATGACTTGGCTGAGTCAAATGTGTAAAGTCTTAAGCCAATACAGTATCTGCAGTACAATTCTTCCATTAAGTGTCAGTATTAGAGCAGGCTGGACTACCTTCCCCCATTCCAGTGTAGGTTAGCAGGTATCAACTTCTTACTTCCCTTTTCTCACTGTGTTGTCCAGAGCCTTGGCCACTTCACTATTCTGGGTTATCCAAATCACAGTCAGGGTTTTATTACTCTGCACCACAAAGCTGGAACAGCATTTCTTTTTACCACTGTACTCTATAACTTACTTTACTTGGTCACATCTGACTAACAGGTTTTCATGCAAGTGCTTCAAAGTTAATGCTAACATCTTTCAATTAGTTTTATAAAAGTTTTCATTGTATTTTATAAAACTATGCATTTTATTTATTTTTTCACATTTGTTTCCCTTCTAGTTCCTATTGCATTCCAGTAATAGACTGGTTACTATCTTTTACCAATTTTTATTATAATTTTTCCTTTTAATAATTACATTTCCTTTCCTTTTTTCATTGCACTTCAGGAGTGTATTTGTTCATAGGTTCATAGGTGTGTACTAGGCTAATGGCCCTGGACCCTTTACAAGCTTAGCCCACAGGATTACCCTGGCAGCTTGCCACCCGACCTTAGTTCCCAGAGCCTCTGTTGAGTTGGGCCACTGGAGTGATCGCCGGGATGAATTTTCTACTTCCCATCCACTTGTCAAGATTTCTCTTGAGGGCCAGTGAGGTGCTCTGTTTGACATGTATGGGAAGTCTATTCCATAGCATGGGCAGTCTCTGGGTTATGAACCTGTCCTTCCAGCATGTTCTGTTGATTGTGGTAATGAGGTTGAGGTCTCTGGAGTGTGTGGTGCGGAGGGATTGAGATTTCTTTAGCTGTAGCATTTCCAACAGCGCTCGGTCAGACATGGGCTTTGTAAGTCAGAGATTACCTTTAAGTAGGTGATATGAGACTGAGAATAGTTTGGTTTTTTTGAGTCTGTCCACACAGGACAAGTGTTTTAAGGTCTAGGATCCTCTTTGTGAGGTACTTTTGCGGCCTCTCCAGTTGTTGGATGTGTGTAGTAAGGTACATGCCAAATGGAGCATTGTACTTGATGATTGGCCTAATGAGGGAGGAGTAGAGGGAGACAATGACCTCTTTCTTACTGGATGCAAAACCCTTAGTAATGAGATGTGCCACATAGAACGACTTTCTGACCACAGTGGCAATGTGGTAGGGTAAAAAGAGAGGTTGCTGTTAACATGTGTTCCTAGATCTCTCTCAACGCCTTCTGTGTTCAGTGGACTACCATCGATGTGGTAATTCATGGGAACTGGGTTTTTCCCAAAGGGGATGACACATGTTTTGGCATTGAGCTTAAGGCCATGGTTCTGACACCAGTTGTTGGTCTCAGTGAGGCCTTTCTGTGGGATGTCAACATCACTTGGGGAATTAATAATGGCTCCCAACTTGTAATTGTCCCTTCGTGTTGGTCTGGACTTCTGAGAAGTAGATAGCAAACAGGAGAGGACACAGGACCAATCCCTGTGGGACTCGCTTGTGACTGGTTGGCAGTCTGACTTGGAGTCAGCTACTTTTCATATTGTGGGTTCTATCTGTGAGCCAGTTTGCAACCCACCTAGTGATATAGGGGTTGATGCCTAGCTTAGTGAGTTTTTCTATGATCCCCAAGTGGGGAATGGTATCAAAAGCCTTGGCCTGATCAGGGTAGGCTGTATGAACCACCTTGCCTTCATCCGCAGCTCTGGTGACTGACACAAAGAAGTCAACCAAGTTGAGCAGGCATGATCTATCCTTCACAAAACCAAACTGTGTGGGATCCAGAGTTTGGAGATGCCCTATATCCTTGTTTGTTAGGTCCCATGATGAGAAAAATATATTTGTACATACTCCCACACACAGAGTTGCCTGTTGCAAGGTTAGAACCCCTAGCTATCACGTAGTATACACTATACTGCTAAGTACTTATTGCATGTGCTACGGAGTGTATAACAGTATGTTTCTGTTCACAACTGTTAGTAGTGATTATTCTGTATTATAAATGAAGTCATACAGTATTGCCTTGGACTAGCCCACTTGCCAGGTTAAAAAAAAAACATGAATGAATAAACAATCAGCTACATCAACCTGTGAAGAGAATGCAATAGAAATGTAAATGCAAAGATGCAGGTTATGGCCTCTTAAAAAAAAAAAAAAAAAAAAAAGTTCCACATGTACAAACTCAATCAAAATTAAGCACAGTTATTTAACAAAGTGAGTGTATCAATATACATACAGATTTATGTATTTATTATTTATTTCACATTTATTAGTCCAGCTGAGCACAGGCCCATTTTCAGTGGAGACTCGTGGAGAAAAGCTCCAACAATATATACGTAATGGATAATTATAACATTTTCAAGAATTGTTAAAGAAACATGAGTAGTATAAAAAATAGAACAATTAATACAGTCATAACAGAGTTGAGTACAGGAAAAACAGAAGTTCAGTTTTAACATTTTAGTGAAATAGTGAGAAATGAAAGCAGTTTAAAAAAGAACAATTTTACAGGAATAAATTTGAGTAAAAACAAAAAACAGAGAAAGTAGCAGATATAATGAGACTCAGTTTGGCACACTATATACAGTATATACAAAGAGGACTTGTTTCATGTGGTACTGGAGAAAGGTAATTGCTAACATCTGATTTGCTTAGCTTTAATATATATTATAGCACCTTTTAATCTTGAAGCATTAACACTTGTACCCTTATGTATTTTTATATCCACTTACAATATTTATTAATATTTATTTATGATTTTATATTGGTTTAAACACCCTAGATTTTACATTTTATATTTATAGATGTTATACTCATGCAATTTATATTATGTATTTTAAACTGTGTATTTTTAACATTCTTACATTTTAATAGAAGTATATTAATAGTGTGGTGCAACTATTATTCTAGATACTAGGTTTTTAATCAAGAGAGGTATTTTTATTGAGATTTATTAATTTTTAGAATAGTGTATTTTGTAATCTCAAGCATTTTACTTAACATGACTTGCTACTTAGTGGTTCTGACTGGTACAATCAAAAACGTGTAATGAATAATGTATTTATGCATAATTACAGTTAATTGGTTTCAATTTACTATACTATAAGAATGATTGATGAACCATGATGCATTATCTGATGAAGTTACAGACTAAAACATACTGGTTGTGTTCAGCATTGGCGGTGTATTTTAGATTTTGGTGTTTATCGAATAAACGTGTTTTTTTTTTTTTGTTTACGGCTGTCCGAGTGCTTGTTTCTACGTTATATGGTCTTTGGAAGCACGTTTTCCTCTCTGTGACTTGGTTTTTGTGTATTTTGGAGGATGGATGAGCTTATTGTGAACCCTGATGCTATTCCAGTCAAATAGCAGAGAGTAATCTCTAGAGCACCTGATTGGTCAATTGAATGACTTGTTGGAAGTACTAAAACCTAATTTGTTCCTCGTTGCTAAGACCGGCCCAAGACATTTCTTTAGTATGCAAAGAAGGAGTGTGTCAGTTGAGGAAGGAGGTTAATGGCAAAAGTGGCCAATGGCGTTTGGACAATGAGGCTACAGATGCCAACTGTTCTATTACTATCGTAAATAATGAAATCCGTCGGTCAGGATGGTGAGGTTCCAAATGCCAACATTGACAGTTTTGACTATAGAATAACTCCAGAGTTGCTACGAATGACAAACGGCATCTACTAGTAGCGTTCTGGAGAAACTTATCAGAGAAAACAACAAGAGAGTGCAATGTGACTCTCGTTCACTGAACTCGAACTATGGACATAATGAACTAGATTTAAATGTATGGTTGAATAACAATGACACTTTTGATAAAAACATAGTCGAGGATGGCAATAGAGAAGCAGACACTTTAATAATTTGCACAAATTATATGATTTACTGTACAAACATAAAACACTGAATGCGGATAATGCTTATTTGAAAGTGTATTAGTTTAAAAGTTGTACCTAAAGGTTTAAGGGTGTTTAGAGTTCTGAACAATGTAGAGGAAGGTTTGGATTATTTTGAATTGCTTGACAAATGTGGCTTTGATATAATTAGGGCAATTATTAAAGAAAATGAGAGTGTTTTGCAAAAACTAAATGAGAGAATTAGTAGTGTTAATCATTGCATTATTGATGATTTAATGTTTACTGTGGAGGAAGTAGATAACACAAACCTAGATGGATGTACTGTAGAACACACTGCTCGTACACCAGGATGCAGCAGAAGAATTTATTAATCCACACGAAATATAAAACTCGGGTTAAGCGCTTTCAACTGTTTACCACAGTCTTCCTCAGAACAATTCATTACACAAATTCATTCTATTTTATAATCAACTTAATTAATTAATTGAATGATTACAAACTAAAACCGCCAAAAACGTTAAAGGCATACTGTCTGTATGGAAGCCTGTTTGTTAAAATCAGCTGTTCATATGAATGAACTTGTTTCCTTTTAAAAAAAGCCTTAAAACACACATATATTATTAAATATTATAAAAATTATTAGTATGCACAAATTCATATAAATTCATATAAAATACACAAATTCAAAACTCATGTATAATAAATTAATACATTGTTATATTCAAAATAATCAAAAAAATATATGTATATATATATATATATATATA